>NC_080382.1:33789416-33938889 GCF_014773155.1 Arachis stenosperma
AGCACAAATTAGCCCTGAATTGTATGTGAAAAATATAGTGAGTTAGCCACAAAAATAGTGTGATTAAATAATCCAACATTAGCCACAAAAAAAATGTGGCTGAAAAACCCGGCCTGCACAAATTAACTACGGATGAAGTGTAGTAGAATTATATTTTTTTATTTAATTATTCTTATTTAGCCACGGCATTATGCGTGGACAATGATATACAAATCGTGGCTCTTTGAAGGTCTCCACGATGTTTAAAATTGTGGCTAATAACGCTAAAATCGTGGCAAATTGAAAATGTAACCCCCCGATTAGCCACAAATATTTTTTCGTGGCCAATATATAATTGCTACGGTTATCTTAGAGTTTAGCCACAATTTTTTTCGTGGCTAAATCCCTTATTTCTTGTAGTGTATTAAATGTACAAACAAACAAAAAACCCCAACCATGTGTATAGAATAATACATATGTTAAAAAAAAGTACACATTAAAAGAGAAAATTACAATTTTTTTTGTCTTGTCTTCTTCATTGTTGATCCCCACCTTTTGTGAGGATAAAAGATGCAAAATTTTAAATATAAGATATGAAATTAAACTTTGTTAATAAAAGATGTTATATTCACATGTGCTATTTCACATCATTTTTAATATATATTTTATATTTTAATATATATATTTTATATAAATAGTTATTGGTAACTGATTTTTTTATTTTTTATACTTAATATGATTTCTCTTATAATACTTATCTCAACTATTTAGGTTAAAATATTAAATCGGTCTCTTATATTTAGGCGTAATACTGTTTTGGTTTTTAATGTTTAAAGTGTCCTATTTGAATCCAAAAGAGTTTTATTTAGCTTTAATATAGTCTCACCGTGAGGTCAAAATTAAATAATGAATAAAATGTCCTATATAATAGCAGTATAAGAACAAGATTGATAATTTGGAGAACGAGTATAAATTCCACAGGCATAAAATCAAGTGTGGATGCATCAATACATTTATTTATCATTTTCTTTAATTCTATAAAAAATATTTTATTTAAATTGTAAGAAAAATGATAAATAAATGTATTAATATTAATGACAAATAAATAAATTGTACTACTGTGTAAGACATTCCGTTAATTATTTTACATTGAAATTAAATAAAACTTTTTTTAGATTCAAATAGATAAAACACTTTAAACCTTAAAAAACAAAATAGAATTACGCTATGGGACTAATTTAGTACTTTATCCCAACTATTTATTAGGTTTGTATACATTCATTAGCCCTGCATTGTAATTCTGGTGTTGAACCCCTTTTTATGTGTACAATTGAATCAACTGCTGAATTGTCTCCTTGAGTTTATCTGAATTGAATTTTCCATCGGAACAGGTGGTGCTGTATGTTGTGGCAATAAAGTTAAATTGGTAAGTATCTTAATTAGAATACTAGTATTTACGATGGGTAAAAACAAAAAATGGTATGATATGATTTGTAATGTAATGAGAAGTAGTGATTGGTCCTTTCATATTCGTAAAGCACAGTGTGATTGGTAGGAAAAGCCAAGAGCATCATAATCATGTTAAGTTTTAGCATAAAGAAAAAAAGAAACCGACCAAAACATTAACTGCAATAAATTATTGAGCAACAATTTTTTCATATTGCCAAATACTCAATTATTGAGCAACAGTACATATTGGATAGGAGTGAAAAAGAATTAAAAAAAAAAAAACTGTACCGATCGATTGTCTTGGAACAGAGAATATAACAATTTGCCGTATTAAACGAACCGGATCCTCAACAGTATGGACTATGGAGTTGCTGTTTCTGATCAGAAGCTTCGTATTTATTGAGTTATATTTTATCATAAAATTTTGTCTAAGATATTGATCTGTATGAAGTAAAATTAGTGTATTAATACGACTATGAGATTATTTTTGTTAAATACTTAAACTATTGGTAGAGACTTATAAATAACAACTATGCAATGGACACAAAAATCAGTCACAAAATAATATCTTGTTTCTTTTAGTAGATATTTGTTCCAAGAAATTTTAATTTATTCTAAAAACTTAAATTATATTATTTTCATGTTTGTTTATTTGAAGTTTTGAAATCTAATTCTTAATTTATTTCTCAATTGAAATTTTTATTCCCAGTGTATTTGATATTTCTATATTAAGAGAATAAAAATTAGCATGTAAATTTACCATTATATTTCTTCTCAAAAATCTTCTTTTTATTAATATTAAGAGTATTTAGAAATTAAGAATCTATTTTCAATAATATATAAAATAAAATAAAAATATTTGTAATATATTATCGAAAATATTAAAACAATTTCTAATAACAATTTGTCGTATTAAACAAACAAGTTTTTAAAAGTAAATACATACATTTTTTAATCATTATCAAAAAGATAAATTGCTCTTCTACAAATTAAAAATCTCTAATGAGTTTTTAACTATCCAAATAATTAGTCTAAGTGACCCTGACATATTAAGATATCAGCATTTATAAGGAATCGTTTAAATCAATTAGTCAAATTGGTGGAAACTAATTATAAATATTTTGAATTATGAAAAAGTGTTACGTCCTTCCAACAAATAATCAGGAACCGAAAGAATATTTATTTATTTTTTTTAACAATAGTCAAGGATAATTTTTTTTATTAATAATATTCTTAGAAAATATTTTTTGGAATATATTTTTTAATTTTGACAATAATGCCACTTATGTTATGTGAGACCAGCCGCATAATTGAATATAATGCAAAACTAAATAATACTTATATCTGGTATCATGGTTCAATTCTTAAGACTGGTAAACAGATCAATCTGGATTTTGATGAAACTGAGAACAATCAAGATTACCGAAAATAATTTAAACTAAGAATGGCGACTGTAAATAACTTGGGGGGCATCCTACAATTTTTAGTGCCTCTGCAAATCCTGCACAGTTTTATTTTGAAAAATAGTCACCATTTAAAAGAATCCTATAGCTTACAAAATTTGCATTGTTCTGAAGAAAAGCTATATATAGCTGATTCAAAAAGTTCGTTTAACAGTGAAGGTGTGGATGAGTTTACAGCTAAGAATACTATATATTACAGTTGACTACTATTATTGCACCTAAATTTTTAAGTCAACAAGAAGTATCGTTACTCAAAGTCAATTTAGCTGACTATATTTAGATACATGATAGAGAAAACTAATTTTTTCTCTGAAGTTAGTTTCATGGAGACGAGATGTTAAATGTTTTATTGATATCAAAATATAAATTAATTTTTAATTAATTTTTATTTTTTTTAATTATATAAAATATTTAAAATAATTATTTATTTTAATAAATAATAATATATACTATTTTTATATAATTAGACATGTAGATAGATAATAATATTTAGGTGTGTCTAAATATATTTAAAAAAATATTTTTTTTCTTAAAATATAATTGAATACAGAAAATACGCTTGTTAAACGAGCGTCAGATTATGTGTAAAATATATTTGACACGTAATTATGATAACTCAATAAAATAATCGTGTATCATATAATATTATTAATATTAAGAATTTTAAGATTTAAGACACAAATTTTACAATACCTACGAAGCTAAATAATCAAAAAGCAGGTTGTTGGATTTAAAAAATGTTTGAAAAAAAAAAAAACAATCCAAAACAACTCAGTGTTATTTTATTTTGCAATATTTATTTATTATTTATTTTATTTTATATTTTTAATTACCGCTATAATAACTGATAATATTAAATATAATAAATATATAATTATATATATTACATACATAAAAATATAAATATTTAATTAAATAAAATAATTTTGAGTAATTATCTCTCAAGCATTATGAGTTGAGTTTTATTAAAAATAATTGTTTATATATGAGACTTGACTCTTGTAAATTTCGAATAATTAATAAATAGTGAGTCAATAAATTAATTATTATTTAAAATAATTTAAAAAAATTAAATTTAATAAGTTAGAAGAGTAAAAATAATTAAATATAAATTTTGGTACTCATTTTAAAGATTTTGACTTAAAATTGGATTAACGGACTAAATCGGTTGAACTAAACTAAATTGGACCAAGGCCCAACATATAAAATATGCAACTCAGCTCACTTTCTTTCATTCTTTCATTTTTTACGCTGAACAAAGGGGGAAGGGGGAGAAGCATGAACTCAAACTCTTGCTCCAAAAATTTAATTCCACATAACTTTCAATTCGAATTTTTGATTGACGAGCTGTCAGCAGCTACGCGTTTTGTAAACTCTGCAAAATTAGCGAATAATTAAAAAAATTAAACTAAATTAAAATTAAATTTTAATAAGGAAAATTAAAAATGTGAATATTATATTAAAACAAGATAGAACTCGTTAAAATGAGAATTTCGACACTAATTTCGAAGAATTCGGTCCAAGATTAGACCGAACAGGCCGAACCTGTTAAATCGGGCCCAAACTAGGCCCGTGGGCCCAACCGGACCCATCACTTAAAGAAAACACAGCATCCTTTCCCCTTCATTTCTTCATCCACGCTGCCATTGTTGGGAGGGGAAAAGGAGAGCTTCCAAAACCCTAACCTCCACAACAAACCACCATAACTCCTTCATCCGAGCTCTGATCGCTGCACCGTTTGCGGCTATTCGTTCAGTGTGTCGAGCTCTACAATTCTATCAGATTAATTTTATAGGTAAGTCACATCACTTATCCCAGCCTCTCAGTCTCTTGAAATTTTGAAATTTTGGAGTTTTGGTTATTGAAATTCGGTGTCTTGATGTTTAGGCTCAAACTAGCTTGAGGAGCTTGTGGGTTCTTGTTTAATCAAGACATATATAAGGTGAGAACTCTCAAATTCTACAATTCCTTAGCCTATGTGAGTTGGGTATTGATTTGTGGGTATGCATTTGATGTATATGTATATTAGGTTATGTATAAATAATTGGAGATTGAGAATTGTGGACATTTGGAGGCTTGGTGGAGGATTGATGTCAAGGTTTCGGTGATTTTGGAACTTGTGGGGCTGTGTGTGTGTGTGGCTTAAGTGGTTGCCTTGGACCAAACGTGAAAATCGGCTAAGGTATGGTTTAGGTTTCACGTATTTAATATATAATGTCGTGTGAATATTTAGGCTAGAGCAATGTTATAAAAATCGGACCAGACTGGCCGGTCGAACCGGTTCAACCGGGAACCGGCAATGCAAGCGGTTCGGTCCTCCTCCCATAACCGCTCAAAAGAAAACCGGTAGAAAACTGTCGAATCGGCCAAAAACCGGTCTATTGGACCGGACCGGTAACCGGCCGGTTCGCTTAAAACGACGCCGTCTTTAGTTTGTAAAAAAAAAAAGAAACGGATCCAGGATTCCAGCCTTCCAAGTCATTCCCAACCCCCCCTCGTGACCCAACCCCCCTCTTCCCCCAACCATTCAGATTTCATTCATTCATGTACTGGAGAGTGGAGAACTCTGAAATCTGAATCGAAGAAACCCTAGCCGCCTAGCCCTCTATCGTCACCGCCTAACCCAGGTCCTCAGCGCCGCCGCCGCCGTCGCAGGTCCTCAACGCCGCTTCTTCCTCCATCGTCGCCGCCTAACCCAGGTCCTCCATCGTCACTGCCTAACCAGTAACTCGGCAGGTCCTCTTTGGCTCTTCATCCTCGCTGGCTTCTCGGCACGGACCCAGGTTAGTGGCTTATCGTCTTCATCTTCACTGAGGGTTTGGCCTTCTTCTTCAATTTTTGTTCCATTTTTCTTCAAATCTGCTTCAAGTCTGCTTCGGTCTTTATTTCAAGTTTGGTTCTGAAGGTTGGTTCTTCAATTCTTCTTTTGGTTCTGTCTTGTATTTGCTGGTTGCTAATGGTGGAAATTTTACAAATTTGCAAATTTGTATGTATGATTCTGTATGTATTAAAATTTGTTTTACCAGTTGCTGATAGTGTTTTACTGGTTCTGATGGCTCCTAATTTGTTTGTTGCAATATTGTTGAATGCTGTAGGCAGAATTTAGATATGGACTTGTTGAGGATTTTTTTTATTTTTCATTGTGTTGTAGGCCATATACCACTGTCTACTACTCCAATAATTAACTCACTCTCTGCCACAGAGGCAGGTAAATGGGTGCTAAATCTATCCAAACTAGCAAAAGTTAGATCCAATCCAAGGAAGTATGGTGTTCTTGTTGTGTAAAGCTCGTATTTGCGCTCCGATATGAGCGAAAGGATTCCTGGTTACCTCGAGAACGCCTCTGCTTCTTGGTTAGTCAGCCTTGTTGAGAAGCCATGGACTACATGCTTGTAGGTGTATAACATCTCTGCTGATTCTGATACTGATTGTGATTCAAACCAATTGTGGTGATCATTGAAACTTGCTGGCATAGTGGACTTCTCCATATGGACTATGTATATTTTTTTGGATTGTTCTATGTTGTTTTCTACTATGGTGTGTTTGACACAGAAAATCAACAGAAGAGTTTAAAGAAACTTGAATTTCAGCATCTTTATTTTGTGACTGTGATCTTGCCAACTCAATTTTTGGCTTGTGTCTTGTTTTTTTTATTTGGATATGTGGGAATGTTAAGGTATTTATTTTTGTTGATTTGAAACTCTTGAACTTTTATATATCATATGGACAAAGATTCTTTTACGTGATAATTGGAGGTTACACAAAAGGGTTGTTCTCAAAACAACTGAAAAATATGGACTAAGTTATAGAAAATAATTAGGCAATGTTGTTAAATTGAATTAATAATTATTTGTGTGTGTATGTGTTTAGATCCATGAAAAGGTACTACTTTTCAAGAAGTTATGCAAGTTTGAACAGACCATTGTGTTAATCTCTTATGTAGTTGTGTTGCCTCTTCACATTATGTTATGTGTTTAGATATGCTTTTTTATTATTTAACTTTTGAGTTTGGATTCTTTATAAGATCATATGTATTTGGTTGATGATATGTAGTGTTTTAAATTTTGAAGATATTTTAAGATTTATATTAGACTATAATTATGTTTTAGGATGTTTATTTATAATTTATTTATTATTCTATTTTAAAACAATTTTTCTAGTTGAACCACTGGTTAGACCGGTTGGACCAATAAACTAGTGAACCAATGACTAGAGCGGTTTGATGACTGGTCCGGTTTTCAGAACCTTGGACTAGAGAACTATAGGATAAGTTGGAATAATCATATAAATTGGAGGCTTAGCATTAATTATGTTGATTGATGATATAAGTATATTGTGTTGGTAACCATAATCCTTGGTGTGTGAATATTGTTGGCAAGTTGATGAAATTGATTGTAAATGTATGTATGGAAAAATGTGATGGTTACGTTGATGGAGGTAAAAGAACTAAAGTATGGATTTGGTAAAAATTTTATGTTTAATGGGTTTTGAATTGGCAAGTGGAGTGTAAAGTTGTATTGAACCTAATGTTGAAGAAAATGGAAGTTCGAAGTTTTGAACGAAAATTTGATTTTTACGAACTTTGGCAGTCCATAACTGGAACCTCAAATTTTGATTGAAGATGAGAATTGTTTCAAATCAAAGAGGGTTTTGTAAGCTTGAGAACAGTATAAATTTTGCGGAAAATCAAATTCTGTAAAGGAAGTTATGAACGTCAGAAATCTGGTGCAAAAATTGAAAATTTTTAAAATACAACAGAACCAGAACTTCTGGTGTGTGCCTACACACACTGATGTGCGCACGTACCCAACAGTAGCAACAACTTCACTTGTGCGTACACACGTCTTTGTGTGCACGCACGCACTGGGGTATGCTTTCTGCTGGTGGCGCTCGCATAGGTGAGGCGTATGCACACTAAGTAGTTCCTGGTTGGTGTGTGCACGCACACTTGTGTGCGTCCGCACACACTATATTTTTCCAGCACCTGTATTTTTATGATTCAAACATGGTTTCGAACCTCTAAACCTCTATTTTATCCTTTTAACCCTAGATCTTATTAGTAAGCTTAGTAATTAGTTAAAGCTAGGAAATTGAGGTAACTTGGGAATGAAGAAAAGAGGTAAGCATGATAAATTATAAGAGAATGATGTGAAGGTTAAAAGAATGTTATGATGCCATGGTTTTGATGAATGATTGTATAATGAATATGAATGGTTATGAAATTTTATGCGGCTTATGAATGTAATGATATTTGAGATATGAGTTTCCCTGGCTAACAGAACCGTGGCTTGCCACCACGTGTTCTAGGTTGAAACTCGATACTCTGTTGACCCTACGTCGTAAGGGTGACCGGGCACATATAAATTCCCGGGAATGGATATCCCCCATTGAGCAAGTTATATGTGAATGAATGAATGTATGAATTATGAATGAAATGAGAAAATCTATGCATAGACTCATGGGATGTGCGATGAGGGACAATCTAAGGTTTTCGGACTTGTCAGGTTGGTTGAATAACCGACAAATGAGCCTCATCAGCCATAGGACAGGCATACATCATGTGCATTATGTTTGTTTTGTCTGCTATGCATTACTTGGGATTGTCTAACTGAATATATATTATGCTAATTGTTATATTTGCTACATGCATTACCTGTTTTCTACTTGTGCTTGAAAAAGTTTGGTTGTCTGTCCCTGCTAAATTATTGGTAATGGAAGAGCGGAGGAAAGGTGGATCGGTTTGGTGATAAAGTTAGGATTAAGAAAGTAAGTTTAGTATTCCTTAGAATACCTACCCTTTTTATGGATTCTGATTTGAATTAAGCTTTACAACTGAGTGTCAGCGTTCTAGGATTGCCTTTGGCATTCTCATGACCTTATATATTATGTGCGTGGCACCTTTACCATGCTAAGAACTTCCGGTTCTCACCCCATACTGTGTTGTTGTTTTTAGATGCAGGTCGAGAGACATCTCACTAGGCGTCTGGATTCCTTAAGCGGAGCGGTTTCTGGGTTCTTTTGCTATGTAGCTTAGGTATATATATATATATATGTATTTAGTTTTCTCTCCAAGAAACTTATTTATCTTGTCCCTCATAGAGGTTAAGGAGAGTTAAGGTTTTCTTTCTGTATTTTGGGTATTATGGGGGTACTTGTTTATGTATGTAAATATTCTCCGGCCAGCCTTAGGTTCGCAGGCTGAGTCAGGAGCTAGTTATGCTGTATTCTTGGCTATCTAACCACTCTTTTGCTTATTCATATCTATGATCTTTAGGTTTCTTCACAGGCAAGTTATTCCATTTTTGGAGCATTGCGCTTTTATTTCGCGATTTTGTTTTACCCATTTTTCAAGGCTCCTAGTTTATTATATTCTTTCTGCTATTATATGTATGTATTTTATTTTAGAAGTCGTAGCGCCCCGCCACCTCTGCTTTACATCCTAGGTGTAAAGTTTTGTGTGGTAGGGTGTTACACGTTCATCTCGGAATCCTCTACACAATCCATCAAACAATCATGGATAATCAATCTTGCAGATATCACAGCAACTCAGAGTATTCAAAAGTAATGTGTTTGCACTGTTACTGATCAATTGTTGAGAGACAAAACAAAATTGTCTCCTGCATAACTAATATTGCAGACTTAACAGCAACTCTAATTTAATCCAGTTTGAAGTTAAAGAGTACAAAGTTAAAAGAGGCCATAGATTCAAATCTCCCTTCTCTAGGCCATTGAGAACCTTCATGTTACATACAACTCCAAAGGCTTGATAAGCATTCTCAGGCCACTTGCTAAAGGAAATATTAGCCTTACATGATTCAACCCCTCCTCGTGCTAAGTTTCTCCACCTTCAAGTGAAGAAACCAAATATATATGACATCTCGTCTAATCGATTGAGATTACCATGTCTTATTTCTTACTTTGAGATTAGTGCTATTGTTCTTTTGTTGTTCTCTCTTCAGTAGATTTCTCAAAAACCTCTCTCTTTTCATATCTCTCAAATGTAAAAAATGCAAATTCTTTTACTCAATGCAAAATCTTTCTTATGTTTATAGGAAAACTAGTGGCAATACCCATTGGTTTCATAATATCATTACAGTTGCGTTTGGAAGAGAGACTAAGACTGAATACATAGACTGAAAAATAGAATCTGAGAGATAGAGACTAAATTAAATATCTATGTTTTGTTTGGTGTAAAGTGTACAGGACTGAATTATATCTTAGTATCTTATTTGATTTAAGATTAATATAGGGATTGAAATAAGTTGAATTACTAAAACATCCTTAACTGATTTACAAAAATAAACTGAAACATTCAACTTAACCATGTCACCATCTCCTTTTCTCATTTCTTCCATTTTACTCAGTAAAATTTATCAGACTGATCATTGCAATAAGCATCAAAGAAGCATGAAACATAAATTCATTAGCAATATTAGTTCTATATATAGACAATCATACACGTTAATTGCACCTGAGAATGAGAAATCAATCAATTTTATGTTTCTGAAGCACAATATCACATTGATCAAGAGCTTCAAAGATCTACAAATTAACTTAATTTCATGCTTTTTACTCGAATGTGAAAATTCAAAAGTTTTGAAATCTATTAATCTGAAATTTTGAATATAATAAACACTATGATATGTATGAATCCTAAATCTACATTTAAAACGTGTAAAAGAAACAAAAACAACAAAATTTACAAAACAAAGAATGAAATCTCACAGTTTGGAGCTATAATTGATGAACAACAACAGAAGAGAGATCGAAGCATAGTGTATCAGTGGAGTTATGAGCTCCAAAATGTGGTAGCTTCGCAGCTTTCAATGTTTGCTTTTGCCAATCCTTATGTTCCATGTGATTAAATTGGAAGATGCAATGGCGACTTACCTTCATCACCGCGGCTCAGACGACCACGACGAGCTAGTTCTGGCGGCAGCGCTAGCGTCACAGGCTTGAGGGCACTTTGGACCAACGTTGAACTCTAGGGTGTGAAGACAAGCCCCCTCGCGACCTTATTTGCTCTCTCTCTCTCTCTCTCTCTCTCTCTCTCTCTCTCTCTCTGTCTTTTTCTCTCTTGCTCGATAGTAGTGTGACGACCTTCTTTGCCGGCGATGCCCTCTACTTCTTCTTCTCCTCGGTATTGTCCCTAGCTCCACTTTATGAACAGCGCTGTGAGATCTCTAGAGAGGGAAGCACGATCTCCAGAGGAGAAATAAAACCTGGTTAGAGTCTTTGTATTTGTAGAGGGATAAATTTGAAAACTTAAAAATATAATGAAAGTTTTTCTGGAACAAAATGTTATTAAAGTTTCAATCCTTATTCCAAAATTTCATCCTTTTGTGTGTCTACTTTCTAGAAGTACTAAAGGTAGTGTTTGGTAGAGAGACAGAGACTGAAAGACTTAGACTGAGAGACAGAGACTAAGAGACAGAAATTGAAATAAATCTCAGTATTCTGTTTGGTACAAAGTGGGAGACAAAAATTGAAACAAGAATGAAGTTCTAATTTAATTAGTACAAAGGGTAAAATTGAAATTAATTAATTGAAATGGGGTATATTAGGTATAAAATGTTATTAAAGTTTCAATTTTTGTCTCTAAAAATTTCAGTCTCTTGTGTCCCTACTTTTTGGAGGTACTGAAATACTGAAATTTTGAGGATAAAAACAGAAATTTTAGTATTAGTCTCTGAACCAATAAACATAATACTAAGTGTTAGTCTCTCAGTCTCTATCCTAATACCTCAAAACAAACACTACTTAAAGAAACTGAAATTTTATATCTTGAGACTAAAATTTTAGTTTCAATCTTTGATTACCAAACACAATAATAATTCAGTCCCATTATTCCATACCCCATACCAAAACGCAGTCTATGTGATTTTATTCCCACAATGGGGCCACTATTCGGAACTTCTCCATGGGATTTTGCTTTGGTAACAAAAATTCCACACAATTCACAATACCTCTTATGAATTTTAGATGAAACAAAACTCTTCCTCATTTTTCCAACCCTTGTTGCGAAATGTGTCTTATTTAGACCAAAAATTTTCAAACCATTTCGCAGATGCCCTAATACAAAATATGCTAATACAAATGTGTCTTCATTAAGAGGAAAAAAGGGGGGGGGGGGGGGGGGGAGATTTTTACATCATGCAGAATGCACCTTGAATCATACATACATTAGGGAGTTGCAAAATTATTATTACAATTGGGTATTCAAGTAACTTTTTTAGATTTTGCGCAATGTTGGAAACAATAAACAATATTTGAAGTTTTCCCATTTTGGTTAAAAAATTAACTACACCTCTTGTTAAACTATTAAATTATGATTATAATTGAAACTAAAATAACCCATTTGCAACATAATTAGAACTAAGTAAACTTACAGGATAAATTTAAAACAATATAATTAAAATAACCCATTTGCAATATAATTAGATTTTTCACACCGTAAAATATTCAAAATTTATTGACCATTAATAATTTTAATCGGTAAAATAAAATTAAAACTGTTAGTTAGTGTTAATATGAGATTTTTTTTTTAATTTTAGAAACATTTAATATTAAATTTTCTATAGTTTTACTTAAATAGAAAATCAAAACTTTTATAAATAATAATTTTAATGTCTATTTTATAAATAACGATGCATTTGAGTCGACATGATTAGCTTCGAATAAAATGGAATGGATTTTCAACCATTGAATGAGTTTTGACCGGATACAGATAATAGCTGATGATAATTGTTTGTGTGTGAGGTAAGTGTAAATAGTAGTTGTCCATCCTATACCACTTCGATCATCCACAAAAGAATGGATGATTCTAAAAATTGGTTTAAACCGGTCAAACTAGAATTCATGAGAAATTCGATGGGTCAGACCAAACCAACAATTAGGAGGTATTCTAAATCACTCCAAAATTTCATTATTTTGGATCTTCCTCCTCAGGAAAAAAAAGAATGCAAGAAAATCATAAGCAAATAAATATTGAAGAAGAGGATGAAGTGAAAAATGAAGAAAGGAATTGGAGAAGTGAAATGAGCAAGAAAGTAGCGACGGTGGATCCGAAAAGGGGTGGCAACGGCTGATCCGAAGCAACACAATACAATAATGGCAGATTTAAAATGGGGTGGTGATGGCGAGCCCGTAACGACGCGACGATGGTGGATGATGTGTATTTTGTTAGGGGGTACCCGTTAATACCCTCTATAAGTGGTTTGCATGTTTGCGACAAAGGTTGATGATGAGTTTCATTAGGTGGGTTATTTATTTCTTTGAGTGGATGCTAATTATTTAGGAGGTGTTTAGGGTAGTTTATAAGGAGTCCCGCTAGGGAGATAATGGGATATGTATACAATAGCTACAATGGACTGTTTATTGAGCCCAATTTTCATTAAAAGAGTAATTAAACGCAAAATAACCCTAAATCTTAATTGATGTTTACTTTACCCCATCTCCAAATTAATCCTATTTCAATTTTTTCCCCAATTACCCAACCCTTTCGATTCCCACGCTGTGTCTCCCCTGTCCAAAACCCTCCAAGTCGCTGCAGAGCCGCTTATACCGTCTTCACCACCGAACATCCAACTTCATCGGAGTACAGCTTCCACTTCAGTCAACCCACCTCTCTTGCATGCATGTGTCTCCATCGCCGGCACCCACATCTCTTCCGTCACGCCCGCATTTTTTCCGTCGCGAGTCTCCCTCTCATCCCCCGGCAGCGCTGGTCGAGGCCGGCCATCGTCGTTCCAGTCGCGCGTTCTGGTGAGTGGCTCGCCTCTCTCTCTCGCGCCGGTACCCAGCCTGGTGGTCCCGTCCTCCCTCCGCCGCCATAGCGCCGCAAATCATCACCGTCGTGTACGCTGAGCAAGTCGGCCCTCTTGTTGCCACGGCACCCACCCCCAGCTATATAGGTTGGTTGATAAATATGTTTAGTTGATGAATTTGGGTTTGATTGTAATTCGATGTTCATGCCAAAAATTTGTTGCTGAGTTTCTTGATGTTCTTTTCATAATTAAGAACACCTTGGTAGGGATTTTAATATTTTGGAACGTATTGACCAAGTTGATGTTGTTGATGGTTGCATTAGTGTTTATTTTAGTGCGAGAAATTTTGCATTGGTATTTAATTATCTGATCTGGTTAAAATGTTTCAAACTCTATAAAACTTTTTCCTTCTTCATTGTTCAGAAAATTTTCTTACCTATAAGCTTCTAAGTATGTTTCTAATTTCACACTGAGGTGGTTCGAAGTTATGCTTATGGTTATAGTATGATAAAATTTCTAACGATGATTGTTTTTAAATTTAATATGTATCCTCTTAGAAGATGATGATGAGACTTGCTCCATTTGCTTGGTGGAGTTTGAAGATGAAGATGCTGTGAGCAAGCTCAGAAGGTGTAACCACATATTCCATCTTAGTTGCATTCAGTAATGGATAGAGCGAAATCAATTCTCATGCCCACTTTATAGGTCCTTTTTATTTTCTCATAATCTTCATACCAAGAAATTCAATGAATACTAGATCTTATTTTTTTAATTTGTAACTCAGTTTATGTTAGTGGATCGGATACCAATTTATAGCTAGCTAGTTTCAACATACATAATCTTTTAGATGATCATAGTCATAAATACATAGCAATTTAATTTGGGGTTGGTTTTGTTTGACAGTAGTAGTTTTGGAATGTATCTCTATAAAAAATCAATATAAAGAACAATATTTTGCAGAGATTGATGAGTTTCATCAAATTGTTGATGTCAACATATGATTGAATTAACAGTAATAGCTCACATGGGCTAACAAAAATTATTGTAGCATCTGTCTTTTTTAAAAAATACTTGGTTTATTAATTTTTTTCCCTAAATAATTTAGTTTTAACTATTTTACTTGTAAAAAAAACTATTAAAATAGTCATTCGTATAAAAAATATATTGAAATACTTAGTATAGACGGATAAATTTGAATCGTACAATTTACTTTGTGACATTTTATTTTATTGAATATAGAAATTTTTCTTTTGTAAGACGCTGGGTGATGTTTTGCTATTCATAATTACGTATATGTTCTGTTCTTTTTGTAAAACTTCATGATTCTGTTGCAAATTCTGATAAGTTTGAGATAGTCCAAAGTCCAACAAAATAATCATCCACGTAACATGTAAAATAACCATCCGTCTACTTAGAGAACTGAACATCCCATATTTGTATACCTATTTATACGTAAATCAAAATTAATAAAATAATCATCCAATTACTAATTAAAACAACCATCTGCACATCTAGTAAATTGAGCATTTAGTATATTTAACTTGTGATTACGTAAATAACCATCCACGTATGAATAAAAATAACCATCTGTCAATATAGTGAAATGAACATTTTGAATATTTGCCATTGACCACAACTTATAACACTTTTAGGTTAAATTTCTCCTTAATCACATATTCATGATACTAACGGCATATGTTTTATAATTGAAAAAATTTACACTTTGTGATAAATTTCCATGATGGAATATGACATAATTAAGTAGGATTTAGAAATGTAATAACATGTCTATTATAACTTAATAACTTATATCTAACTGCAACAACTCCAAGCATACATGAATTCAGTGAATGGTAAACTAAATCCAATTCAACAATATGACCACGTTCTGTCTTATCAGTTTCTAGCTCAGTCATATCCGTCACTTCCACGACCTGCAATCGAACACAAACAAAAAAAATCAACCAAAGGAATTAAGTGACATATGGTACTATGATATAAATATCAGCAATATAAACCACCAAAAAAATGACTAATTGAAACTGGATTAAGCGTGTTAGTAAAATTTCAGTTTATAATAGGCACTATACTCACTATTTTTTAATAAAGTCTTTTAATCAGGCAAAAAGTAAGCAACCATAGTGAAGTAAAAGTAACTCACTAGTTCACTGACGTGATTATGTGATTTGAACTAAATATTGGACAGGACATGAATTTAAAGCAGACATGTGTGTAATCAAAAGCAAGCCTAAGAATAGAGAATGCAACTGTTATCTTCACATTGGCTAAATAGTATTATGCCATTTGCCAAGGGGTGCAATGAAGGTAACATTGACAAACAAATTTTATCATGGATGCATATTACAATAGCTCCATAACTCCATGAATTGTGAATGAAGCAAAAGCTGTCACAATATTTGGTTATCACTGGAAACAATGAGATCATAATTGACAAAGGCACTTGTGTTATGTTGGACAGTTGGAGCCTGTCTTCATGGTGTATGAATTGAAATGTTTACACTAGTGTAATCAAAAGGACTATCAATTAATTGAGAATTGAACCAAGAAGTGGTCCTTAAAATTCTCTTTTATGAAAAAAAATTCTCTTTTTAAATTGAATTAAGAAAGTTTTAATTATTATTCTTTGGAAAAAAATCTAAACAATAAAAAATAATATTTAATTATAGACTCATCGGAGCATTTTAGAAATAGAAAATACTCCTCGTATATCCAAGAAATAAATTTGAGAAACCAAGAAGAAGTGAAAACAAGGAAGCATACCCTGCTGTTGCTTTAATGCGTTCTTCCAATGTTGGGTGAGCGGTGGAGTTCCGGTGTCAGGAGAGGCAACTCCCACCAGCCACGGACAACGCGCGCAACGGAGATTGGGCGCTGCAGTTCGGGACGATGCTGATGGACGAAGCAGTTGCTGCCAGTGACGGTAGAGGCGCGCGAAGGAGACTGGGCGCTGCAGTTCTGAACGGTGCCGATGCAGGTTCCAAGTCAGGTGGAGGCGCAGGGATCAGATGTTCAGCAGCGAAAGAGGAGGGTTTTTGGGGGTAGGGTGACTGTTGGTTCAAAAAAGGAAAATGGATGGAAATTAGGATTAGGGATTAAGTGGTTTTATAACTGGCGGTAACTCTAATTTGTTTCAAATTTTAAATTAGAAAGAATTTAAAATTAATTAATTACCCATAATTTAATTTTAATTTCAATTAAACCCCATTGTATGCATTGTACAATAAAGCTATTGTCTACTCATACTTTCCCTTATAAGTTTAGGCTATAACAAATAATATCATAGTTATTAAAATCGAATCCATTGAAAAATTAGTGAACCGGATCCTCAATCCATGTGATTTGGTCCAGTCTCAAGATTGCATATTGCTTCTGTTTGAGAATCAACAAAAACCGATTAAACTCGACGAAAATTACAATCCAATCGAACCGCTCAAGTAAAAATTCTAAAATTTATTAAGATGTGGTTTGAACTTATGTTCCTCTTAATATAACATATTCTTTTTGCCATTGAACTATGCTATTTCTTATTATTATATATACTAAGTATTAATTATACAGTAAAAACGTACAATAATTTTGTTAGATATTATTTTAATTTTATATTCACTTATATTTAAATTAATTATATTTTTATTTATGCATAATTATTCATATAAATATAAATATTATTAAACATATACAAATAAAAAATATCAAATATTTTTATTAATTATAATTTTTTTATGATTATATAATATTTTTTAATATTATTTTTTCAATAAATATATATAATATATAATAATATAATAAAATAATAATATAAACTAATTAATTAGTTATTAAAATAAAAAATAGTTATTTTAATAAGAAAATAAAATAAAAATTACTTATTACAAAAAATGCTAGAATTTCATATAATTATTTAATAATAATTGAATTATAACTCGTTCATTATAATTTGTTGAGGCTTGAAGGTTGTAGAAGGTTTAGAGAAGAGGGGTTG
Organism: Arachis stenosperma; assembly: GCF_014773155.1. NCBI lineage: Eukaryota > Viridiplantae > Streptophyta > Magnoliopsida > Fabales > Fabaceae > Arachis > Arachis stenosperma. Next base: position 33,807,077 of record NC_080382.1, read on the forward strand.
AATCTATGGCCTTCTTCGACTTTAATGAAATAACCCTTTAAATGCAAACTTTCAATCTGAATCTGTTTGAATTTAGTAGCGAAAAATTTACGAGACAATTTCTTTTTGTCTCATGAATATCAGAAAACCGAACAAAGAAGGGAAGAGAGAAGCCGACACCATCATGTATCCTGGTTTAGTTTCCTTGTGCAATGCAATCTACATTCAGTCTCCATCACAACAGTGGTGAAATTTCCACTATAGTTAAAGTATTACATACACCAATACCACAGGATTGACACGATCCTTTCCCTTTCAAGTTCTAACCTAACTTGACTTGACTATGCTAATACCTAACTCTTCACTCTTAGTGATAACCCAATTAAGAAAGGGGTACCTCTCAGGTACAGGATACAAGACACAATAAATAACCTAAAAAAATCTAAAATATTCTAGGCTTTTCACTCAAGTGTATCACTCAGTCTTTTATCACTCTTTGGCTTTTTCATAAACTCTCTCTTTCAGGCTTTTACCACTCAAGAAATTACAGAAAGATATACATTGAAAATAAAATTACAATCTGTAAAACATGAAGGAGATTGATGCTTCAACAGTCTCAATAGCTATAGGTTGAACCGGATTCACTTAACTATGATTTCATTTCTCATTCTGGCGGAATGCCTCTTTAACTAGAGAGCACTGTCCAAGTTGATGAACTTTTCAGAGAAAACTTCTCAAAACAAAAACTTCAAACCTTGGTTCTCTCTCCTTTCCTTCAAAAGCATGAAAATTTTCTTTTGTATCTCCTTGCATGTTGCTGAGATGCTCTCTTCCAGGTCAACTCCTCGAGCTGTGTACTTCACCAACTTATCTTTTCACATTTTTCCATTAATTCCCAAATTGAAAATTTGAAACAGTTCTCTTTTTCTTGACCGAATGCCTCAAAACAATAAAGAAAAACATTTTCAATGATAAATCCAAATCTGAACCCTTGAACTACTACTTTGCCCCCAAGAAACAATTTTGGCCTTTGATTCACAACAGTGTTTACCAGAGATCACCTTTTCCATATTTCCCAAAAGTGAAAAAGTGAACTTTGCTTTGGAGGCAAGCACTTGGAGAGATCAGTTTGAGAGAAACACCTTGGGCTTGGATTTTGTTCACTTACCATTCAGCCCATTTATTTCTTTGTTGTTTTCTTTTTGGGCTTTGTTTGTAAGTGTTGCATACTATAGAGGCTTTTTATTTTTATTCCATTTATTTAGACTGCAGCAACATTGAATTTTGGCCTGCATTACTTAAACAAAATGATGAAACTAATTGGGTAATTAGCTTAATAAAATAATATTTGTTATCATCAATTTAAAGTTAAACAAAGGCAAAACCGCAACAGATCATTTAAAGCAATTTAAAATTTTATGCAGCAAAAATTTAAAATTCTATGTTACTACTCCCCCTTTTATCAGTAATGGTAGAACAAAAAGGAACTAAAACCTGCAAAAAATGTTAGTTCAAAGTCCAAAATAAGTAGGTAACTAGAATTAAATGTAACAGTTGTTTAAAGTATTACAGTCATCCGAAAATAGGCAAAGAGAGTTCAGAAGTAAATAACAACAGTTTTCATAAGACAAAAGTGAACAAAAGACTGCAGCAACTTGAGACAAATTCATGCATCGGAACCATCCTCATCAAAACCAACATCTTCTTCAGGATTAGTGGCACCATTTTCATCCGCTTGGAAATTGTCAATGAATTTCGTGAAAACAGCCACTCTATCTCTTGATTTTCTGAGAAAGTTATCATGTTTCATAGCAAGTTTCCTTTTTTCTTTGTTCATTGCAATCAGATGGTTGGATTGAGAAACAAACTCCTGTACTACATCTTTAACAACTTCATACAGAACAGTTTTGTGTCCAGTGGAGGCCGAAGTTTCCGTGGTGGATGGAGGAGGAAATTCCTCAGGAATGAAATCATCATCATCATCAAGAACCACCTTTTTAGAACGAGTGGATCCCTTTTTCTGTTGTTCCACTGAGCCACCTCCTTTTAGATATGAGTATCTATTTTCATATGACTCATTTGACAAATCAACACCAAAATATTCAAATATAAAAGTTAAGAACATGCCATAAGGAAGAGCTTTATCCTTCTTCTCACTTCTAACACAATCAAACATATATCTTATTATTAAGTAAGCAAAAGAAATTTCAGTTTTTATGAGAATATCATCCAAAACAAAAGTGTCAGTGTAAGATATCCTTTGATATGAACCACTCTGAGAAAGAATGATATGATTTACTAGGGGCATCAAAATGGGCCAAACCCATTGGACCAACCCGTTCATCCATTTAAATGGGCGGGATTTGCCTCTAAAATTAAGTCCGTTTAAATTTTAGGCTAAATGGGCTGAGCTCGATTAACCCAAAAAAGATGACGGGTTAAACGGGCTAGCCCACGAACTAATTGGGTGGCCCGTTTAGTTTTTTTTTTACATTTTTTCAAAAAAAAGTAGCACTTTTAGCCGATGTTTCTCCCAATTCGACCCGAAGATCTGACCCATTAACTAAAAAAAATATTTTTTAAAGGTTGTTGACCTAAAAGTAATATTTTTTATCAAAATATTTTTCAAAAAATAAAATAAAAGGACTGACCATAATTGGTCCGGGCTGAAAAATCATGGCCCGCGAATAAAGCGAGAATAAACAGTCAAGCCCATTTAACCTACAGGCTTAACGCGCCGGGCCTAAATGGGCCAGGCTAGCCCATTTGACAACCCTATGATTTACCATATGGTGCAACTGAGCACGTTCATAACCCAAGACTTTGTGAGTAAGGGTGATGCCATCAATTAAGGAAATGTGTTCACATCATATGCCAGAGCATCACTGAAGGAGAGACCTACCCCTTCATCCCACTTACCCGAAGTGTAAGTACAAGCCCCAACATCAGTGTATTTCAATAAATCAATGATCGTTTCATTATTTAAAATAATGTCACGGCCTTTCACAGAGGAATGAACACTGCCCTTATGATAAGTCATATTAGCATAAAACTCTTTGACTAAAAGTGGGTACACTGATTTTTTGGTGTTAAAAAGATGATTCCAATCCAGAAATTCTAAATTTTCAACAAAAGGAAAAACCTTTCTTTTTCAGATTGGGTAAATCAACAATAAAAGTGGGACATAGGGTACGGTACTGAATGACTCCTTCATAAAAATAATTATTCATGGCAGACCTAAATCTGTGAGGATTATAGTTTGAGTGAGAGGTCATGAAATGTGATTTGTGTACAAAGGGATCAATGTTTGGTTCCCTAACAGATTTAAGAGGGATATGTGGTTTACCTCTTTGAGGACGAGTAGGAACAGACCTTGGCTTAGGTTGAGTTGGCTCAGAGACTGGTTCGGCTTCAGCAGTGTATTTCCCTTTTGAGGTACTGGGTTTCGAAGTGCTTGGTTTCGAAGGAGGCTCCTTTGGTGGTGGCGTCGGCTTGGAAAATGAAGGGTATATAAGTGTGGTCTTGGTCCGCCCCATAGGGTCCGTGCGAGGAGGAGAGTTAGGAGGAAAAGGTAGGGGGAGTGAACGTCTGGTCTCGTGAACGGGTAGAAGGATAAGCTTTTGATTTTGTTGGAAATTTGAAAAGTTTTTCACGAGGAGATTTTGAAGAACAGTTTTCTTCCTCATTAGGTTTAACCCTGATTTTCAAATGAAGTGTAGCACTAATGGTAGTGGGGGAAGAAACCGAAGGGTTAATGGAAGACTTTATGAAGAGGGAGGTTTAGTAACTGCCATAAAGGAAGTTTCTTGTACCCATGCAATTGCATCACTGTGACTCGACACAAAAAAGACTTGACAACATAAAGAAAAGTGATTTGATTTTATTTAAAAAATAAAATAGAGATTAATTTTAAATTTGAAAGCTTTTGACTAAAGAACAAAAAAGAATAAAATAAAAGAGAATAAAACACATGGATGATGTAACACTCATTTGGGTGCAGAGGTGGTTTATTTTAATGAAAGATGTTGGACCACCCAAAATCTGAATTTTAAGGTTGGCCCAGATGATTCAGCACGTGCACATCAGCCCAAAACGGTTCAGTGAGATGATTCTTCATTTGTCCAGAATTGTCTCATACTAACCCGTGAGACAAAAACCTCAACAAATATATTAGCAATTTTCAAACAATGAATCATGACTTAGAATCTCTAGATTAGTCCTAAGCATGTAGAATTTGTCTTTAGCTAGTGGTTTGGTGAAAATATCTGCTAATTAGTCTTCTGATTTAACAAATTGAATGCTAATATCCCCTTTTTGAACATGTTCTCTTATTGAGTGAAATCTCACTTCAATATGTTTAGTTTTGGAGTGCAAAACTGGATTCTTTGAAATATTAATGGCACTCAAACAACATATGCCTGATATGCCCCTTCTATCCACTCTATCTTCAGCAAAATCTGCATCACAATAACTAACTGCAGAAAAATCATTAATCTTAGGATACCATAAACCAAAATTTGATGTGCCATGAACATATATAATGATCCTTTTTACTGTAGAAAGATGTGATTCTTTTGGTTTTGTTTGGAATCTAGAACACATTCCAACACTTTGTACAATGTCAGGTTTAGAGAAAGATGGGTACATTAGAGATCCAATCATTCCTCTATACCTAGTTTCATCAACATCTTTCTCAGTTTCTCCCTTTTCTAGTTTTGAGTTAGGGTGCATGGGAGTTTCCATGGGTTTGGCATTTTTCATACCAAATTTCTTAACTAGTTTCTTGGCATACTTCTCTTGATGGATAAAAATACCATTTTCAGTTTGTTTAATTTGAAGTCCAAGGAAAAAATTAAGTTCACCCATCATGCTCATGTCAAATTCACTTGTCATGAGTTTTCCAAATTCAGTACAAAGGAATTTATTGGCTGATCCAAAAATAATGTCATCAACATAAATTTGGACTAGAATAAAAGAATCATTAGAATTCTTGATAAATAAAGTAGTGTCTGTAGTGTCTCTTTAAAAATCATTTTTCAAAAGAAAAGAACTAAGTCTCTCATACCAAGCTCTAGGAGCTTGCCTTAATCCATATAGAGCTTTTGATAGTTTGAAGACATGGTTAGAAAATTCGTTATTTTCAAAACTAGGTGGCTATGCCACATACACTTCTCTATCTATCAAACCATTCAAGAATGCACATTTCACATCCATTTGACACAATTTAAAACCACAATAAGCAGTATAAGCTAGAAGAAGTCTTATGGCTTCCATTCGGGCAACAGGGACAAAGGATTCATCAAAATCTATTCCTTTCTCTGGGTCATATCCTTGTGCCACTAGTCTTGCTTTGTTTCTTGTAATTCTACCATCCTCTCTTAGCTTTTTCCGAGATATCCACTTGGTGCCCATCACTTTCTTTCCATTTGGTTTTGGAACAAGTGTCCAAACTTGATTCTTTTCAAACTCATGAAGCTCATCCTCCATTGCCTTTACCCAAGAAGGGTCATCAAGGGCTTCCTTGACGTTTTGAGGCACCATTTGAGGGAGAAAAGCAATGTCTCCATCTGTAATGCTCCATTTGACACCTTGAGAGACATCCCCAACAACAAACTCCTGTGGATAATTCTTTAAGAATCTCCATTCTCTAGGTCTAGTGGACTTGGAGGCAGATTCAGTCACTAAGAGACTCAAAGAACTGGTGGTTTCATGATTTTCTCTAGATTCATGAGACAAAATAAAATTGTCTCGAGTTGGATTTTCAGTAGCTGCAGGTTCTGATTCAGTTTGCTCATAATTTTCACTTTCATGATTTTGGGCTTTTTCATCATTTTTTTGAACTTGATTTCCTGCATCACAATCTTCCAAAATACTTTGAACCAAGTTAGTATCACAAAATGTAACATATACGGACTCCTCTATTATTCTAGCATCTTGATGATAAACTCTATAAACTTTTCTAGTTGTGGAATATCCTACAAATAAACATTCATATGCCTTTGGATAAAATTTACCCAAGTTTTCTTTGTTATTTAAGACAAAATATTTGCATCCAAAGATATGTAAATAATTCAAGTTTGGTAGGTGACCTTTCCAAAGTTCATAAAGAGTTTTCTTCTATGATAGTTCTATTCAAAATGTGGCAAGCAGTGTTAACCGCTTTAGCCCAAAGGAATTTTGAAACATTACTCTCACAAAGCATAGCTCTTGTCATTTCTTGAATACTTTTGTTTCTTCTTTCCACCACACCATTTTGTGTGGTGTCCTTGGACAAGAGAAGTTGTGTGATATTCCAATTCCTCACAAAAGGATTCAAATAAATGGTTTTCAAATTCAGTTCCATGATCACTTTTTATTGAGGTGATCTTTAAATCCTTGTCATTTTGAACTTTTTTGCTAAAAATTTCAAATGCCGAAAAAGATTCATTTTTGTGTGCAAGAAATAAAACCCAATCAAACCTAGAGTAGTCATCCACAATTACTAACCTATATTGTTTACCACCTAAGCTTTGAGTTCTTGTTGGACCAAATAAATCAATATGTAGCAATTCAAGTGGTCTTTTAGTAGAGATGTCTTCCTTTGATTTAAATGAATTCTTAGTTTGTTTTTCTATTTGACAAGCCTCACAAGTGATGTCCTTGTCAAATTTAATCAAAGGTAAACCTCTTACTAAACCTTTTTTGACAAGCTTGTTTATTTAAAACATGCTTGCATGGCCCAATCTCTTGTGCCATAGCCACTTTTCAGATTTCTTAGAATGAAAACAAACTACATTTTGATCTTTTAGCTCATCAAGAGTAAATCCATACACATTATTACAATGCTTAGCAATAAATAGTACTTCATTTGTCTTTTCATGCACAACACAGCATTCCAATCTTTTGAAGGTTACTAAATAACCCAAATCACACAATTGACTTATACTCAAAAAATTATGCCTCAAGCCATTTACCAAAAAGACATCATCAATGAAAGTAGAATGATTATTACCTACTTTTCCAATAGCCACAATTTTACCTTTTCCATCATCTCCAATGGTCACAAAACCTCCATCATACTTGTTGAGTTTGATGAAGAAGGTTGACCTTCCAGTCATGTGCCTTGAACATCCACTGTCCAAGTACCACATATCCCTTTTGTTCTTGGATGCTAGGCAAATTTGCATTAAAACTTTAAGTGACCTTAGGTATCTAAATTAATTTGGATCCTTTAAAGTTAATCCACCTTAGTTGTCCAAGTGCATTGAAATCACAGACGACATTGTAAATTTGGTTTCCTACTATTCTTTTTTCAATGAAGCATTGTGAGTATGAGTGACCAAATTTCTTACAATTAAAACAATGATTTCCTGATACTTATTGCTGAAATTGACGAGAGTTTTGATGCTGGAAATGATTAAAGGACTAAGTTTTTCTGGTTTTTTGAAGAGGTACATTTCTTTTGACAAAATGCCTTTTGTTGTGATTATTCCTTTTTGCAAAAGCATTCAAACCAGAATTTTTGAACGCATTTGGGAATTTTGAAAGAAAGATTTTGTTGTTAAAAGATGGATTTTTGAAAATAACATCATTGGTTGAAATATAGCCCAGACCCGATTTGTTTAATACTGGTTCAGTTTTTGGAGATGATTCAGTTTCTTCAAAATAAGAGTTTTCAAATTCTTCTTCATAGGTAGGAATAATCCCAAACCAGATTTGATAGTAGGTTTTGTTTTTGAAGAAGAGGCTATAAAATTTGTGGAGGAGTTATCAAAAACTACATAATCTTTTGTCACATATCCTAAACCAGATTTTTCAAATAATGGTCTTTGATTTGCAAGTAATTTGTCCAAGTTGCTAGATCTTTGAGTAAATTTTGCTAAATCACCATTCAATCTTTTTATCATTTCATTTAATCTTTCATTTTCAGCAATAATCTCTTGAGAAGGATCCACAATGTGCTTTCTTTTTTGTTTTTCAAGTTTAGATTTTAGAAATCTGTTTTCTTCAATAATATCCAAAGCACATTCGGTTTCTTTCACTTTTTCTTTCAAAAAATCATTTTAAACTTTCAACATTTCTTTTTCAGATTTATATTTAGTGTATTTTTCCAGTAGTTTTGCAGAATTTAGTGTGAGATCATCAATTATAACATGTGAATCATCTATGGACAAGTCATAGTAATTTACCTCATCAAGTTGATCATCACTAGTCATGAAGCAGATTTTATCTTCACTTTCGGAGTCTTCTTCCTCATCCGAATCATTCTCAAGATCTTTCCAAGATGCCATGAGCACTCTCTTTTTTTCTTTCTTCCCTTTGTCTTTCTTCTTAAGTTTCGGACAATTGTACTTGAGATGTCCAGCTTCCTTACAGTGGTGACAAGTCACCTTTCTCATTTCTTTCTTGTACTCTTTTGAGCTTGACCCTTTGTACTTGCCTTTGTTCCTCATTATCCTTCTGAGTCTTCTAGCAAAAAATACAAGTTCATCATCTGAAAAACCATCACTAGACCCACTCTCTTTTTATTCTATTTTGACTTAAAGGCGATTCCTTTTTCTTTAAGTCCAGGTTTGTGTGTGTGGCTTCATAGGCAAGGAGTTTTCCTCTCATTTCATCATATGTTATGGGACTTAGATTATTACTCTTGGCTGGGATAGTGGTTGTTGTTTTCCATTCCTTTGTGAAGCTTCTAAGGAGTTCTCTCACTAGGATTTGTTCTGAGTAGGTTGTACCCATAGCATTGAGGTTGTTGATTATGATTAAGAATCTCTCAAACACTTCATCAATACTTTCTCCATCCTTCATGTTAAACATCTCATATTCTTTTTACAGCATATCAATCCTCGTTTCTTTGACCTGTTTAGTGCCTTCGTGTGTAACCTGGAGTTTCTCCCAGATTTCTTTGGCTGTCTTGCATCTAGACACCTTTCGATACTCTTCAAAGCTGATAGCACAGTGAAGAAGGTTGATGACTTTAGCATTCAGCTCCACTTTCTTCTTGTCGTCGCATTCCATTCAGTTTTTTCTTTTAGAGTCACCACTCCATCAACACTTGTTTTGGTTGGAATTTTGGGGCCGCTTACAACAATTTTCCATATATTGTCAATGGATTGGATGAAAATCTGCATCCTCTCTTTCCAGTAGGCATAGTTCTTCCCGTCGAAGAAGGGAGGCATGGGCCTTCAATTAGAGTATAGGCAACTGTGGTTGTGCCCAAGTTGTTTGCCATTGGACCTTTGCTCCAAGCGGTGAAGCTTGATTCTTGAGACATTGGCTCTTGATACCAATTAAAGGTTGTAGAAGGCTTAGAGAAAGGGAGTTAAATCTATGGCCTTCTTCTACTTTAATGAAATAACCCTTTAAATACAAACTTTCAATCTGAATCTGTTTAAACTTAGCAGCAGAAAATTTATGAGACAATTTCTTTTTGTCTTATGAATATCATAAAACAGAACAAAGAAGAGAAGAGAGAAGCTGACACCATCATATATCCTGGTTCAGTTGTCTTTTGGCAATACAACCTACATCCACTGTCCACCATAATATTGGTGGAATTTCTTTATGTTGTTTATTGTGTCTCGTATCCTGTACCTGAGAGGTACCCCTTTCTTAATCGGATTATCACTAAGAGTAAAGAGTTAGGTATTAGCATAGCCAAGTCAAGTTAGGTTAAAACTTGAAAGGGAAAGGATTGTGTCAATCCTGTGGTATTGGTGTATGTAATACTTTAACTATAGTGAAAATTCCACCACTATTATGGTGGAGACTGGATGTAGGTTGCATTGCACAAGGCAACTGAACCAGGATATATAATGGTGTCAGCTTCTCTCTTCTCTTCTTTGTTCTATTTTCTGATATTCATAAGACAAAAAGAAATTGTCTCATTAATTTTTCGTTGCTAAGTTCAAACAGATTCAGATTGAAAGTTTGTATTAAAGGGTTATTACATTAAAGTAGAAGAAGGCCATAGATTTAACCCCCTCTTCTCTAAGCCTTCTACAACCTTTAATTGGTATCAAGAGCCAATATCTCAAGAATCAAGCTTCACCGCTTGGAGCAAAAGTCCAATGGTAAACAACTTGGGCACAACCACAGTTGCCTATACTCTAACTGAAGACCAGTCAAACAACAGGCTTCCCTTCTTCGACGAGAAGAACTATGCCTACTGGAAAGAGAGGATACGGATCTTCATCCAATCTATTGATGACAACATATGGAAGATTGTTGTAAGCAGCTCTAAAATTCCAACCAAAACAAGTGCTGATGGAGTGGTGACTCTAAAAGAAGAAACTGAATGGAATGCGACAACAAGAAGAAAGTGAAGCTAAATGCTAAAGTCATCAACCTTCTTCAGTGTGCTATCAGCTTTGAAGATTACAAAAGGTGTCTGGATGCAAGACAGCCAAAAAAATCTGGGAGAAACTCCAGGTTACATACGAAGACACTAAACAGGTCAAAGAAACAAGAATTGATATGCTGTGAAAAGATTATGAGATGTTTAACATGAAGGATGGAGAAAGTATTGATGAAGTGTTTGAGAGATTCTTAATCATAATCAACAACCTCAATGCTATGGGTACAACCTACTTAGAACAAACCCTAGTGAGAAAACCCCTTAGAAGCCTCACAAAGGAATGGGAAACAATAGCCACTGTCCTAGTCGAGAGTAATAATCTAAGTCCCATAACCTATGATGAGATGAGAGGAAAACTCTTTGCCTATGAAGCCACACACACAAACCCGGACTCAAAGAAAAAGGAATTGCCCTTAAGTCAAAAATAGAATAAAAAGAGAGTGAGTCTAGTGATGGCTTTTTGATAAACAATTATTTTATGATTTATATTATGTTTAATTGAGTGGTTTTATCAAGTCTTCACCCACTTATTCATATGATTTGCATGTATTTACAATTCATTCCCAAAATTGTTCTATGATTGAAAACTTGCTTCCTAAAGATCTTTTAATTGTATATTCTTATTCTCCTTTATACCATTCGATGCCGTGATTTGTGTGCTAAGTGTTTCAAACTTCATAGGGCAGGAATGACTTAGAGAATGGAAAGGAAGCTTGAAAAAATGGAAGGAACACAAGAAATTGAGGAGATGACCAGCGGGAAGTGACGCCGCGAAATGAAAAAATTCACATTGACGCGAACGCGTGGATTGGCAAGCTCCACAAGTGACGCGAATGCGTGGACGACGCGCACGCGTGGCACAGAAAACGCTGAGTGACGCGAACACGTGGACGACGCGATCGCGTGACGTGCGCGATCTGCAGAATTACAGAAGTCGCTGGCGTGGATTTTGGGCCGCGTTTTAACCCAGTTTTTGCCCCAGAAACGCAGATTAGAGCCAAGGAACATGCAGAGACAAGGGAGAACATTCATTCCGCATAATTTCTAGTTTTAGATCTAATTTTTACTCCTCCTCTAGGTTTTTCTTTGACACTCATAATTTAGGATTTGCATATTTTAGCTTTGGTTATTGAGAAGAGTCTACCTCCGGAAACTGGTCATTCTAGTTTGTTTATCTACTTTTTATTTACTCTTCCATATTCTTAATTTGTCCAGAGTTGACATTGGATTATTTTTAGAGTTCATTAATACAAGACTATTTTTATTTTTAATTAATCTCTTTGATTATTGTTTATCATGTCTCTTTTTATTTTCCTTCTTAATTTTGTGAAGTCAACATTTATGATAATGGAATAGTTTCCCAACTTGATTGGGAGTTGATTAAAAGGAGAACCTTGAGTTAAAATACTCAAGAGTTAAATTGTAATTGGTTTGTTGTTGGTTGGCTTGTTAGTCACTAACTCTAATCCTTCCCAAGGGAGAGGATTAGGACTTGTGAATAGAAGTTGACTTTTAACTTGACTTTCCTTCATTCGTTGAGGGTTAACTAAGCAGAAACAACTACTAATTATTAATTGATTTTGGGAAAATTCCAACAAGGATAGAACTTCCGATTAATCTTCTCCCGGTCAAGATTTTTATTTAAATTACATAAATTCTCTAATTTAATTTCCGGTTTATCAAACTCAAAACCATTTTGAAAAACCTCTGATTAGTAAAATAGCACATCTTCCTGCAACTCATTGGGAGACGACCTGGGACTCATACTCCCAGTATTTTATTTATAAAATTTGTGACAAATCTTTTCTAAATTGACAAATGGATTTTTGCAACCCACCATAGTATGATCGTTCTTCTCCCTCTCCTTAATTTCCTTTTTCAAACAACTCTTCTCAGTACTAGTGCCTATTACTTGCATCTCATTTGCATTTTGCATATAAAAAAAGAGAAGGAAATTGCACGCGATTCGTCCGTGTCGCATGTGCATTGGGAAGAAAAGAAAATTGAACAAAGAGTCACGTGAAAGTGTGGCTGGAGGTGTGCCTTTGGCACAAATGGATCCACGCGACCGCGTCACTAACGCGTCTGCGTCATGTGTGCAATAGCCTCCCCACGTGTTTGCGTCACCCACGCGAACGCGTGGCCCTGCAATTCGACTTAAAAAGGGTGTATGGCAATAAGTTGAGCTGGAGTTGGGCTGAACTCGTGCTAGACGCACAATCTCTACCATGCGTACGCGTGCCCTACGCGTCCATGCCATTTTCAAAATTTGGCCATTCACGCGATCGCGTCAACCATGCGAACGCGTCAACCACGCGAACGCGTCACCCTAAAATTTGGCAAATTGAGTTTTCACACAGAGAGTTGTGCGAGCGCGAGGCTGCCCTCGCACCACTAGCATAAATCATGTCACGCGTCTGCGTGACCGACGCGTCTGCGTCACCTCATTTAAGCGCTATCCGCGCGAACACGTGACCCATGCGTCCGCGTCACACGTGCCGCACAACTTATCCAAATCTGCCAGATTCTCTTATCTTTTCTTCCCCAAATCCTACTCCCCCCCTTCTTATTTCTTTCCCCCCTTCTTCCTTCTTCCTTCTTTCTCACTTTCTACTCCCTTTTTTCTCACCACCATTATCAAGGTTTTTTCTTTTCTTCTTTCCTCCTTACTTTTCTATTCTTCTTCTTCTTTTCCTTTCATTATCTATGTTTTCTTTTCCTTTTTCCTTTTAAACCCTTTTTTTATTTGGTGTTGGAAATTTATTTGGGTCATTATTTCTTATATTTTGCTTGTGGATTGTTAAGGATTTGTTTGACAATTATATATTATTTTTATAGGATTGCTTGCATGTTCAATTTAATACTTTTTATACCTTATTTACCATGCATGCTATGCGTTTGTGAAAACGCCCGTATGGCATTGTGCACTATTTTTAGATTTCTTTTAATCTACTACTCTAAATGCTTGCTCTTCACAAAAACTCTTTTTATATTTTATTAATTAAATATAATTGTTATTACAAACAGATTGTTAGTTTGACAGGCTTGGTAATCTAACTTGGACATTGAATGCTTGATCTATGCTACTCATGCCTTTGTCGGCATGCCAATAAACACCTTGCATTCAACTGTCATCATATGCACTTGCTATATTTCCATCATTGACTTTTCACATGTAGTCATGACCATGTGTTAACGTTATTCTTCTTTACAGTGCATTGATTACCACCTTTCCCATTCTTTTCCTTGCTATAACCCTTGAAGTTTTCACGTCTTTACTCTTTCCCTTTCAGGATGGCCACCAAGAAAGGAAAGGAGAAAGCTACTCCCAAACCACCAGCAAGGAGAGGAACAAAAAGAGCATTAGTGGCAGAGCCATCTTCAACTGCAGTTAAGCCCTCAACAAAAAGAATTAAGAGAATTATAAAGGTCGATGAAAAAGAGAAAGCCTTCCCAACAAAGGACACTACGCGATTTCCCAACCGCTACTGTGAGCAGATGTTTCCCATCCTGGCAGAAAGGAATTACAACAATGAATACCTTCTTATCCTCCCGCCCCGTATTGCTGAATTTGTTGAGCCGCGAATTGAGCGACGACACTGGGGATTCCTACAGAGACAGCCGCGGCAGGTTAATCTTTCATGGGTAGTTGAGTTCTACTCTAATTTTTACCTGCCAACCCTAAAGTCTGTCTATGTCTGTCAGAAGCAAGTCCCCATTACAGAAGAGGCCATTCAACGAGCCTTAGATCTCCCCCCTGCTCCAGAAGGACTGGACGCATTTCAAGAAGCCGCACTCAAGCGCCAGACGTACCAATTTGACTGGGACGCTGTTCTCAGAGTTATCGCACAACCTGGCAGCAGATGAATTTTTGGATACCATCGTTCTCGGCCTAAGGAAATATCGGCTTCCGCTCTTACCTTGGAGGCTCACGTATAGGCACAGATTATGTCACATTACGTCTTTCCGAGCACTCATGAGTCCTCCTTCACTGCAGACATGGCCGTTCTACTATGGTGCATCCTTACAAACCAGCCCCTAAACCTACCAAGACACATCCAGAATGCCATGGGACACGTACAAATTGCGGGCAACCTACCTTTTCCCGCCTTGGTCTCAGATCTTGTCTCAGTAGCCGGAGTCTCCTACAGAGCTGGGAACACCAAAGTCATGCTTCCACGGGATGATCAGTACGTCCCTAATGGGAAATATCTCAGGCCACCAACAGCCACAACCAGCCAGTCCGCAGAACAAGCTGCAGACATTCCTCCTTCAACACCACAAGCACCTTCAACAAGTTAACTGCTCCATCAAATATTGGAGAGGTTGGACCGGCAAGACCAGAAAGCGAAGTTACGAGAGCGCCGCAACCAGCGCCGATTTAAATACCTCAAGGAGCTACTCACAGGCAACCACAAACCTGACAAGGACCCAGACACTCCGGACTCCACTTCCTTTACCAGCACAGGGAGCCATGACGGTCTCGACTGTGGAGATACTGCTACCAACCCACTTTTGTTCCTGACAGATGGCACCGAAGACGGTGCAAAACCTTAAGTGTGGGGAGGTCGATCAGTACCTGACTTCCGGAGGTAATTTCTCTTCCCTAACACCAATTTCTTTTTTTTAGAATAGGGAAGATTGCATAGTAATAGGTTAATTGCATGCATGTTCTACTTGATTGAAAAGATAATAAGTTTCTTTTAAGACCCTATTTTTTTAAAAAAAAATTCACTAATTTAAATCAAAACCTTTATGTTAAATTTGTTTGAAGTTGTAATTGGAACATGGTTTTTGAGCTAAAGAACACACAACCCGTGAGACTTTGAGCCTAAATACATGGTTACATTATTTAACCGTAAATATTTTTTCTTGTGTGTGTACTTCTCTATGACTGTAATCTTAATTTTGTTTTATCCTATATGTCCAATGTTAATGTGTCATATGCGTGCATATGATTGAGGCCATTATTAGTTTAGCTCACTTATCCCAAATAAGCCTACCCTTTTAATTACCCTTGTTAGCCACTTTGAGCCATTTTAACCCCATTTATTCTATATTTTACCACATTACTAGCCTTAAGCAGAAAAATAATTAAATATCCCAATTGAATCTTTGACTAGCTTAAGATAGAAATTGTGTGTTAATTGAGTATGGGAAGGTTGTGGGAACAAAGGGTAGTAAAGGAATATGTCATGATAAAATAATAGAAATTGGGGTACCTACTCATGTGAAACTATAAAAGAAAATTAAAAATCTATGTGCATTTTTTTGTGACTTAATCTATGTGCATTGATAAGCTATGTTTATTTTCATATTAAAAAAAATATTTATTTTAGTAAATAAGGGGACAAAATTACCCCAATGATAAGTTAAAGATCAACAATCAATGCACATGTGATAAAATTAAAATAAAGGTTGATGCATGAGTATGGAATGTGAAAAGGAAATTATGGGTAGCTAGGTATGAAATTTAAAGTTATATAGAATATACATATATGATTAGGTGAAAGCTTGGGTTAATTAAGGATTCCATTTATAAGCTCACTTAGCCATATATACCTACCTTAGCCCCATTACAACCTTGAAAAGACCTCATGATGTTTGCATTGGTACATTAAATATTGTTGATTGGTTAAGTGAAAAACAAAAAAAATTAGAAAGCATGATTAGAGAAGGATAGAGTGATTACCCTATACACTAGAGAGATTAGAGTGCACACACACCATCAGTGAGGGTTCAATGCTTGATTCTATGATTCCTACTTTCACGAGCTGTCTTCTTACAAATTTACCCGCTTTTACTGTATGATTTGAACTAGTGGAATCTGCTCAATGTTTTGTCTTAGAGAACTTATTTATTTTTAATCAGATAGACAAGATCATATAGTTGCATTCATATATATAGGTTGCATTGCATTGCATGAGTCTTACATGTCCCAATTCATTCATATTTATCTCCTTCAACTAAGCATGAGGACATGCTAATGTTTAAGTGTGGGGAGGTTGATAAACCATTATTTTATGATCTATATTGTGTTTAATTGAGTGGTTTTATCAAGTCATCACCCACTTATTCATATGATTTGCATGTATTTACAATTCCTTCCCAAAATTATTCTATGATTGAAAACTTGCTTCCTAAAGATCTTTTAATTGTATATTCTTATTCTCCTTTATACCATTCGATGCCGTGATTTGTGTGTTAAGTGTTTCAGGCTTCATAGGGCAGGAATGACTTAGAGAATGGAGAGGAAGCTTACAAAAATGGAAGGAACACAAGAAATTGAGGAGATGACCAGCGGAAAGTGACACAGCCGCATGGTTCACGCGACCGCGCGAAATGAAAAAATTCACAGTGACACAAACGCGTGCCTGACGCGAACGTGTGGATTGGCAAGCTACACAAGTGATGCGAATGCGTGGACGATGCGCACGCATGGCACGGAAAACGCTGAGTGATCCGAACGCGTGGACGACGCGGTCGCGTGACGTGTGCGACCTGCAGAATTACAGAAGTCGCTGGCTTGGATTCTGGGCTGCGTTTTAACCCGATTTTCGGTGCAAAAACGCAGATTAGAGCCACGGAACATGCAGAGACAAGGGAGAACAATCATTCCGCATAATTTCTAGTTTTAGATATGATTTTTACTCCTCCTTTAGGTTTTTCTTTTACATTCATAATTTAGGATTTGCATATTTTGGCTTTGGTTATTGAGAAGAGTCTACCTTCGGAACTGGTCATTCTAGTTTGTTTATCTACTTTTTATTTACTCTTCCATATTCTTAATTTGGCCAGAGTTAACATTGGATTATTTTTAGAGTTTATTAATACAAGACTATTTTTATTTTTAATTAATCTCTTTGATTATTGTTTATCATATCTCTTTTTATTTTTCCTATTAATTTTGTGAAGTCAACATTTATGATAATGGAGTAGTTTCCCAACTTGATTGGGAGTTGATTAAAAGGAGAACCTTGAGTTGGAATACTCAAGAGTTCAATTGTAATTGGTTTGTTGTTGGTTGGCTTGTTAGTCACTAACTCTAATCCTTCCCAAAGGAGAGGATTAGGACTTGTGAATAGAAGTTGACTTTTAACTTGACTTTCCTTCATTCGTTTAGGGTTAACTAAGCAGAAACAACTACTAATTATTAATTGATTTTGGGAAAATTCCAGCAAGAATAGAACTTCCGATTAATCTTCTCCCGGTCAAGATTTTTATTTAAATTACATAAATTCTCTAATTTAATTTCATGTTTATCAAACTCAAAACCATTTTGAAAAACCTCTGATTAGTAAAATAGCACATCTTCCTGCAACTCGTTGGGAGATGACCTGGGACTCATACTCCCAGTATTTTATTTATAAAATTTGTGACAACTCTTTTCTAAATTGACAAGTGAATTTTTGCTGGTTAAGAACTGTACTTGCAATGCCATTTTTCTTAATAATTCTTAATCTGCCAATTTCTGCCACGTCACTTTTCAGATGATGAACTTGTATTTTTTGCTAGGAGACTCAGAAGGATAATGAGGAACAAAGGCAAGTACAAAGAGTCAAGCTCAAAAGAGTACAAGAAGGAAATGAGAAAGGTGACTTGTCACCACTGTAAGGAAGCTGGACATCTCAAGTACAACTGTCCGAAACTCAAGAAGAAAGACAAAGGGAAGAAAGAAAAAAAAATACAGTGTTCATGGCATCTTGGAAGGATCTTGAGAAGGATTCGGATGAGGAAGAAGACTCCGAAAGTGAAGATAAAATCTGCTTCATGACTGGTGATGATCAACTTGATGAGGTAAATTACTATGACTTGTCCATAGATGATTTACATGTTATAATTAATTATCTCACACTAAATTCTGCAAAACTGCTGGAAAAATACACTAAATGTAAATCTGAAAAAGAAATGTTGAAAGTTAAAAATGATTTTTTGAAAGAAAAAGTGAAGAAAACCGAATGTGCTTTGGATATTATTGAAGAAAACAGATTTCTAAAATCTAAACTTGAAAAACTAAAAGGAAAGCACATTGTGGACCCTTCTGAAGAGCTTATTACTGAAAATGAAAGATTAAATAAAATGATTAAAAGACTGAATGGTGATTTAAAAAAATTTGCTCAAAGTTCTAACAACTTGGACAAATTACTTGCAAATCAAAGACCATTGTTTGAAAAATCTGGTTTAGGATATGTGACAAAAGATGATGCAGTTTTAGATAACTCCTCCACAAAATTCATAGCCTCTTCTTCAAAAACAAAACATACTATCAGCAAATCTGGTTTGGGATTTATTCCTACCTATGAAGAAGAATTTGAAAACTCTTATTTTGAGGAAACTGAATCATCTCCAAAAACTGAACCTATATTAAACAAATCGGGTCTGGGCTATATTTCAACCAATGAGATTATTTTTAAAAATCCATCTTTTAACAACAAAATCTCTCCTTCAAAAGGCCCAAATGCGTTAAAAAATTCTAGTTTGAATACTTTTGCAAAATGGAATAATCACAACAAAAGGCATTTTGTCAAAAGAAATGTACTTCTTCCAAAAACCAGAAAAACTCAGTCCTTTAATCATTTCCAGCATCATAACTCTCGTCAATTTTAGTAACAAGCATCAGGAAATCATTATTTTAATTGTAAGAAATTTGGTCACTCATACTCACAATGCTTCATTGAAAAAAGAATAGCAGGAAACCAAATTTACAATGTTGTCTGTGATTTCAATGCACTTGGACAACCAAGGTGGATTAACTTTAAAGGATCTAAATTAATTTGGATACCTAAGGTCACTTGAAGTTTTAATGCAAATTTGCCTAGCATCAAAGAACAAAAGGGATATGTGGTACTTGGACAATGGATGCTCAAGGCACATGACTGGAAGGTCAACCTTCTTCATCAAACTCAACAAGTATAATGGAGGTTTTGTGACCTTTGGAGATGATGAAAAAAGTAAAATTGTGGCTATTGGAAAAGTAGATAATAATCATTCTACTTTCATTGATGATGTCTTTTTGGTAAATGACTTGAAGCATAATTTTTTTAGTATAAGTCAATTGTGTGATTTGGGTTATTTGGTAACTTTCAAAAGATTGGAATGATGTGTTGTGCATGAAAAGACAAATGAAATACTATTTATTGCTAAGCATTGTAATAATGTGTATAGACTTACTCTTGATGAGCTAAAAGATCAAAATATAGCTTGTTTTCATTCTAAAGAATCTGAAAAGTGGCTATGGCACAAGAGATTGGGCCATGCAAGCATGTTTTAAATAAACAAGCTTGTCAAAAAAAGGTTTAGTAAGAGGTTTACCTTTGATTAAATTTGACAATGACATCACTTGTGAGGCTTGTCAAATAGAAAAACAAACTAAGAATTCATTTAAATCAAAGGAAGACATCTCTACTAAAAGACCACTTGAATTGCTACATATTGATTTATTTGGTCCAACAAGAACTCAAAACTTAGGTGGTAAACACTATGGGTTAGTAATTGTGGATGACTACTCTAGGTTTGATTGGGTTTTATTTCTTGCACACAAAAATGAATCCTTTTTGGCATTTGAAATTTTTAGCAAGAAAGTTCAAAATGAAAAGGATTTAAAAATCACCTCAATAAGAAGTGATTATGGAACTGAATTTGAAAATCATTTATTTGAATCCTTTTATGAAGAATTTAGAGTATCACACAACTTCTCTTGTCCAAGGACACCACAACGAAATGGTGTGGTGAAAAGAAGAAACAAAAGTATTCAAGAAATGACAAGAGCTATGCTTTGTGAGAGTAATGTTTCAAAATTCCTTTGGGCTGAAGCGGTTAACACTGCTTGCCACATTTTGAATAGAGGTATCATAAGGAAATTCTTGAAGAAAACTCCTTATGATCTTTGGAAATGTCACCTACCAAACTTGAAATATTTACATATCTTTGGATGTAAATATTTTGTCTTAAATAACAAAGAAAACTTGGGTAAATTTGATTCAAATGCATATGAATGTTTATTTGTAGGATATTCCACAACTAAAAAAGCTTATAGAGTTTATCATCAAGATGCTAGAATAATAGAGGAGTCCATATATGTTATATTTTGTGATACTAACTTGGTTCAAAGTATTTTGGAAGATTGTGATGCAGGAAATCAAGTTCAAAGTATTACATACACCAATACCACAGGATTGACACAATCATTTCCCTTTCAAGTTCTAACCTAACTTGACTTGGTTATGCTAATACCTAACTCTTCACTCTTAGTGCTAACCCAACTAAGAAAGGAGTACCTCTCAGGTACAAGATACAAGACACAATAAACAACCTAAAGAAATCTGAAATACTCTAGGCTTTTCACTCAAGTGTATCACTTAGCCTTTTATCACTCTTTGGCTTTTTCATAAACTCTCTGTTTCAGCCTTTTACTACTCAAGAAATTACAGAAAGATATACATTGAAAATAAAAGTGCAATTTGCAAAACATGAAGGAGATTGATGCTTCAATAGCCTCAATAGCTATAGGTTGAATCGGATTCACTTGACAATGATTTTGTTCCTCATTCTGGTGGAATGCCTCTGTAACTAGATAGCACTGTCCAAGTTGATGAACTCTTCAGAGAAAATTTCTCAGAACAAAAACTTCAAACCCTGGTTCTCTCTCCTTGACTTCAGAAGCATGAAAAATTTTCTTTTGTATCTCCTTGCATGTTGCTGAGATGCTCTCTTCCAAGTCAACTCCTCGAGTTATGTACTTCACCAACTTACCCTTTCACATTTTTCCATTAATCTCCAAATTAGAAATTTGAAACAGTTCCCTTTTTCTTGATCGAATGTCTGAGAACAGTAAAGAAAAATATTTTCAATGATAAACTCAGATCTGAACCCTTGAACTACTACTTGTCCCCAAGAAACAATCTTGGCCTTTGATTCACATCAGTGTTTACTAGAGATCACCTTTTCCATGTTTCCCAAAATGGATTGACAGAGAGTCGGGAAAGAAGAGAAGAAAGTAAAATGCATGCAAAAGGAAAATGAATCACCTTTTAGCTACTAACTTAGCTTGATATGGTTTGATGTGGGTGATTAGACCTCAACATTTTTGTTTAGCCTTTCTCTTTCTTTCTTTTTTGGTGAATGATTTAGGAACGAAACTCTCTCTCTCTCTTCTCTGAGTCTGACCGAAATGAAAAAGTGAACGTTACTTTGGAGGCAAGTACTTGGAGAAATCAGCTTGAGAGAAATGCCTTGAGCTTGGATTTTGTTCACTTACCATTAAGCCCATTTGATTTCTTTGTTATTTTCATTTTGGGCTTTGTTTGTAAGTGTTGCATACTATGGAGGCTTCTTATTTTTATTCCATTTTATTTGGGCTGTAGTAACATTGAATTTTGGCATGCATTACTTAAACAAAATGATCAAACTAATTGGATAATTAGTTTAATAAAATAATGTTTTTTTATTATCAATTGAAATTAGTTAATTTCTTAACTCAACAAGATTTAATTGTTTAAAATATTAGTAAAGATATATATTTTAATTTTTAATTTTAGATTTTTAATTATTTTATATTTTTTATTTATGTGAGATCGAGTTAATCAGTTTAACCAGTGATCTACTGGTTAAACTAATGTATCAATAAATCAGAAATCTAACTGATTTAATTTGATCACTGATTCTTTCTGACAACTATGAGTTACATTTGGGTTGATTTATTTACTCTTATATTGGGTCCAATGAAAATTCTTTTCTTTTTTATTAGGCTTTAGTTTTTGTAATATCTATTTAATTTAATTTTTTTCTTTTATATTTATAGTATATTACATTTATGTTTAAAATATTAATATAAATAAATCTTAATACATATAATTTAAAATAAATACATGTGAAATGATATATTTATGTTTAGGAAAACTTTAAAACGACTAAAGCTTTTAGATTGTTAATAAATTTAGTCAGAATTTAAAGGTTATAAACTACTAATGATTATAACTATAATATAACATTAATATAAAAATCTTATTCGAAAAATTATAATTTAACATACTAATTAATATAATAAAATATAATTTAATAATTTCTATTTACATTTTTTGTTTTAATTATAATTTCATTACAATCTACATTAAAGTGAGTTTTGGAATTTTTATTTTTTGAATAAAAAGAATATGTTTCATAATGTGCCATTATATTTAATTAAATCTTTTCATTTTAATTTGCTTTTCAATTAAGAGAATCTACTCCATGATGTTATTAATATGATTTGGTCTAATCTATTTATTATCACTTGAAGTTGAATTATTGTTATTAATATTAGTATTTTTTTTTATCACTAATTGATTTGAATATTGATGACACACATCTTAATATTATCGTTTTTATGTTTAGAATTTCATTTTTTTTATTTGACTTTTGCATTATACTTGAATGAGATTATAAACTTTTAATTTAGATTATGTATTTTAAATTTATGTATTTTTATATATTTATTTATAATTTTATATATTATTTATTATAATTTAATTATTTCTGTTAAATCATAGTTAAACTTCTAAACTAATGAATCATTAATTAGACTACTAAGTGATTCAATGACCGAATATTCTAATTTTATATATTGATGAATTTAAAATTTGTTTAGACTTCGTAATGTGACTATTCTAATTAGTAACGCTACATAATAAATAAATATTATTATTTTTTATCATCATTTGATCAGTAATATTTATATTTATATTTATAAAAAATTACACACAAAAAATATATTATTTATACTTATATTTACTAGAATTTGTATATATAAATTAACATAATTTATATTTATATTTATTAAAATTTATATATAATAATTAATAAAATTTATTTATTGAACATAATTTAATTTTTTTTTTGGTAATGATAATTTAATATTTATACCAGCCTAAAATGACTAAAAGCTGCTTGGCCCAGCAAATTTTAAACTACTTACATGATCTTTTTATTACTTTAGATTTTATTTTATAGGTTATACATTACATTTTGGACAAAAAGAATCACGTCAAGAGCGAGACAAGACGGACATGGGATTGTAAGGTACTTGCAAATTTGATTTGGATGATGAATAAATTACATCTGAATAATGAAATAAATAATTAATGTTTAATACGAATGCGAATATTTAAATGGTGGGTTCTATGGTGATTGTGAGTATTGTGGAGGCTAAGGGTGGATAAGCTTTGACCTATTAATGAGCACAAGACACGTGGTAAAATAGTTTAACACATGAAGATCACCTGCAGCAAGGCCTTCTAGTCTTCTACCTTAAATCCTTAATCGTTTCAATTCGATTGCAAAGCAGAACCTAATCTCCATTTGTCTATGGCTACCGTCAGGCACGGACCCATACATAATAATAAGGGGCATTTGCCTCCACTTTTATTTCATTTTTTTTAAACCAAAAATATATAGAATGATGTAAGGTAATCAAAAAATTTATACAATATAAAAATATCGTATAAAAATTTTTATTCTCTTGATAAATAAGTGACATATATCTCTTTATCACTTATTTTTCTTAGAAGAGTATTATATATACAAGTCATTTGGTTTACAAGTCATATAAGTTGGGAGAAACTTAATAAAAAACACGCTGGCCTATATACGATTTCCATGGTGTGCTTCGCGTTCCTCCTTCTACTCCTCCTCTTCCTTCTTCTTCTCCTTCTTCTTCTCCTATTCTTTTTCTTCTTCCTCCATGAAAACGAGTTTTTTGTCAAATTTGTTCGATCTCCTTCGTACGTTCTCTTTTTGCCTTTTTATTTGTTGTTTTATCTGCGTTTATCATTGGTATTCTTGCTTTGTTTTTTTTTTCGATTTTCATGGTTTCTGAAATCAAGCTTTGAAATCATTTTGAAGATAATGGAACTTCAGAAATATACCTAAACAATTACAAAAATACACCCAACCGATTACAGAAATACACCCAAACGATTACAGGAATTCACCCAAACGATTATAGAAATACCCCCAAAGGATTACAGAAATACACCCAAAGGATTTAAAAAATACACCCAAAATTCGTTGAAGTACACCTTATGCATAATTCAGAACTCTTCCTCTTTCTCCTCCTCATCTTCTGCTTATTCTTCTTCTTCTTCATTTTCTTATTTCATATTCTCATAATTCTTTTTGGGAGAAAAAAATCAAATAAAGAAAAAAAATACATAATGTTGCAAAATCAAAAGAAGAACGAGGAAAAACACGACGATGAAGATGAAACACTTCAAAAACGAAGAAGAAGAAGAAGAAGAAGAAGAGGCACGGAAAAAGAAGAAGAATGAAAAGAAAAAGAGGAGGCATGGAGAAAAAAAAAGAAAAAATAAATGACTTGTATGGAAAAACGCTTGTATGTGGAGAATTCCTCTTTTTCTTATCACCTATCATATCATTTTGATGTATGCTTAGAATCATTAATATTTTTTCCAAAATTAATTGCAGTTTCTTCCAAATCAAATCTCTAACATCTCTCAATTACATTATTATCCATTAAAATGCAATAATTCTCTGCAAAAATTATGAAAGTTAAATTAAAAATTTTTAACAACTTCTATTATACAACTTATATTTTACATATAAACTATTAAAAAATAAAAAATAAAATATAAACAAAAATTAAAAAATAAATTTTTAAAAATAATTATTAACTCGTCATATTAAAATCAATAAATAAGCATACATATGAATATTAAATAAAAATATTAAAATAATTAAAATTATGACCTATTAATAAACATATGAGATAATTTGAAAAATACAATAAGACGTATAGTTTAAAATTTGATAATATTAAGTATAAAAATTTATTAATTATAGACATTATATGTATGAAATTATGAATATTATGAGTACAAAATTATGGATGTTATTAATATGAAATTATAGATGTTATGTGTATGAATTTATAGATGTTATAGGTAAATTATTATCAATTGAATAAATTAATTTAAGAATTTAATATTTTTTAAATTCAATTATGATAAAATTTTAAAACATCTGTGTTAACTTTATAGTTACTTATACAATAACTAAAAAATGATATGTGTAGGATGTAATATCTAATAAACATGAATTTAATTTTTAGATGTTAGTTGTATGTAATTATAGTGTTATGTATATGAACGTATGAATATTATGTGTATGAACTTAGTTAGTACAATATAATTATAAATGCATATAAAAACACAAAAAAAATAAATCAGTTTATTACCATACCTCATCAAAGCGGTTTTTCATATTCTCAAAAATTAGTTGATTGACAATAATCTCGTCGGGTGAGTCCATCTGTTGTTCAAATTCTTTAGCACCTTCTGCCATAGGTACCGTATTAAGGTCGAATTCAAATGTCATACTATTTGTAATGATAAAGATAATTTTTTGTAGAATTTCTTGGCTTATACACTATATGCTTGCAATCATATTATTCTTGTGATTTTTAAATGAACATAATTAAATTAACAAAAGGTATATATTAGAGGGTAGTTTTCATGTTTTATATCTCCATTAAGTCATGATAAGAAATAATAGGAAATGATTAATAATGAAGAATGGTAATGATAATAATAATAAAGAACGAAAACGTTTATGATAAGAATCAATTATAATTATTGAATGTAATTGATATTATCATATTTTCATTAGGCGAACGAGTAGAGCAAGAATCAATTACAATTATTGAATGTAATTGATATTATCATTACCGTTATTTATTATTATTATTATTAGTCTTTATTATATTTTTAAATATAAAAATCAAATTATAAAAGGAAAGATTAAGTATTGATTACAAGAATGCCTGATAGTAAGGGATATGATATTATAATTAATATCATTAAGAAGTAGAATTGATAAGAATATAATAAGTGGAATGATAAGAGAGTGAGATAAAAAATAAAACTGTTATTAAATGATGTAAATGAAGTACATTATGGAAAGTTTTGGCTAATTATGACCGAAAAATTTTGGTTACCAAACTTTTTCCAAATATATATAATATGTCTCATTTTAAATTTTAAATGACCCTTTATAAATAAACCACAAATAATTAAGCCCAATTATTAAAAGCCCAAACCCACTTTATCTTTCTATTATTTTGACTATTAGTTAACCTAATTAAATTTAGTCTTCTTCTATTCTCAAATCCCAGCCGTCATTTATTTATTCTCTTAAATCCTTTTCTTTGTTTCATATTTTCAATCTTCTTTTTGTATTCCTTATCTAGTAGTCATTTTCTCTTCATCAAAAGGTAAATTTTAAATTTTCTATTTTGTTTTATATAGCTCTCTATGACTCTATGCATCTTTCAATTTCATTGTTTTTCTTTTCGACATTTGCAATTACAAATTTTAATTCAAATAATTATAGTTTAGGTATTAATCTATCTTTTTATTCTCTTCATGAATTTATATATTTTATTTTATTCTCAATTTAGTGATCCTTATTATTTATTTGTTTATTTTTTGTTCTATTTTATTATATGTAATTATGTTGGATATAAGTTTTTAAAGTACATTGATCAATTTACTAATTTAGAATATATATTTTTTATTTTTAGAGATAGTAATAAAAAATATTTCAAAAGAAAGCTACCATTAGAATCTGAAGTCATCAGTCTCTTTTAATAAAAAAAGTTCTTAGAATTCAATGAAAAAAGTCTAGTAGTTGATCCTGGACAATAACCCAAAATTTCAGATTATGATCCAAATGATAGAGATGAAATGTGTACTTTTATTTTTTAATTTAAATTAATATATATTTTGATAGTAATATGTATTATTTTTACTCTCCTGATATAAATTTTTTGGGTCCGTAACCAGCTACTTTCGAACGAATCCAGAACGCCACCTCCAGCGATGCCTCCCAGCCACCTGTCCCGGAGAATTCCGGCACCGCCAAACAACCGGCCACTACCACCACAAACGCCGTAGCGGCAGCTGCCATCGAATCTGTTGCCGTAACCTAATGCACTCGAATCCAAAGACTTGAAGCTGCCTCAACAGCCAGAACGATCACTACTCCGTCGGAGAAGACACGGCCTAGTTGGCTCGGTCACTGCGTGTTCCGGCTCAACGTGCTGGCGCTCAACTATCGACAGCATTGGGGGAAAAGCGAGCTTATTAGGAAGACATGTGAAGGAACTGGAGCTCCCATTCACGGCACTTCCGATCCAATTGAGTCTCTCTCTCCAGAAGAGTCTTAGTCATCTTGCGTTTGAAATCTAAAACCTTTTTGCCATGTGTCATGTGTCTATTGGCAAATCAAAACTTGTCCACCCTTAACCACCACAATACTAGTCACACCTTATCCCATTACCATCTTTAGGTATAACCTCCTAATTCTCGTGGAAGTTCTCAAACTATTGTCCTGCCATTTGTGAGAATAATTCATTAGCATATTCCGTTAAGGTTAAATATGAAGGTTGTGGTAGGCTTAGAGAAGGGGGTTGAATCTATGCCTTTCTTTAAGTTGCTGTTATGACCCTTTTAAAACAAAACTTCCTATTTTGATTATGTTTGTACTCAGCAGCGGAAATTTATGAGACAATTTATTTTTGTCTCATGAATATCAGAAAACAGAATACAGCAGAGAAGAGAAAAGCCAACACCAGCATATATCTTGGTTCGGTTGCCATGTGCTATGCAACCTACGTCCAGTCTCCTCCACAAAAATGGAGGAATTTCCACTATAGTTCAAAGTATTACATACACCAATTTCACACTCAAGTTCTAACCTAACTTGACATTGACTGTGCTAATACCTAACTATTCACTCTTAGTGCTGACCCAACTAAGAAAGAGATACCAAACAGGTATAAGATACAAGACACTTAATTAACCAAAAGAAATCAGAAAATAACACTATGCTTTTCCCTCAAGTGTTTCACTCAGCCTTTTTTCACTCATGGCTTTTACTTTTGTTTTCTCACAATGCCTTTTCTCACAGAAATTACAGAAAGATAAACATAGAAAAGTACATTACAATCAGTAAAACATGAAGGAGATTGACTTTATCAACAGCCTCTGTGCTATGCAAAAAACCAGATTGGCAAGCCTTTGATTCAGTTCTTCATACTGGCGGAATGCACCTTTGATTAGGTTACACTGTCCAGTTAGTTGAATTTCTTCAAAGAGCTCTCTCAAAACAAAACCTCTATTCACTGGTTTTCTCTCCTTGTTTCTGAATGAGTAGGAAGTCTTCTTTTATTCTCGTTGCATGTTGTTGGGATCTTCTCCCAAGGTCAACTTCTTGAGCTATGTGCTTCACCAACTCACCTTTCACTTTCTTCCATTTACCTCCAAAAATGGAATGCTGGAACAGACTCCTTTTTTTACTTGACCGAAAGCCTTAGATCAGCAAAGATACAAGTTTCAAAGGTAAACTTGAATCTAAACCATTGATGATGTGCTTTGCCTCCAAGAAACTTTGTGAACCCTTGATTTACGGCAACAGTGATCAAAGGCTTCTTTCTTCATTTAACCAAAAATGGGTATGAGAGGAAAAGAAGCTTCAGCAAGTTACTTTGGGGTACCAATAATGGAAAGATCTTTCTGATTTGTCTAAGATCTGATTTTGCCCTAGCTTCTGATTTCTTCTTCTTTCTCTTTGTAGCTAACCCCTATCTTAGCCATTGAAAACTAACTTGCTCCCCAAGATACACTTGTGATCGTGGATGCACAACAGTGTAGAACAGAGAACACTTTTTCTATTTATCCAAAAATGGTAAAACAGAAGATTTGAGATGAAGTGAAGAAAGTAAGTTGCATGCAAATGGAAATAAATCACCTTTTAATTTCTGACTTAGTTTGATGTGGGTGATTAGACATTTGCTTTCTGAATAAGCTTTCTCTTTCTTTTTTTTTTGTTGAAATGAGTAGGAACGATGAAGCTCTCTTTCTTGTGTTTTGTTGCTGACCAAAGCAATAAGAGAGAGTGAAGACTTCAATCTTATATGAGAAGCTTGGTGGGATCAACTTGGGTGAGCAACTCGGGCTTGGGTTGGCTTTCTTCATTCATGCAACCGTTTGCTTTCTATTCATCACCTTTGGGCTTCTATTATTTTGTGACCCATTAGAATAGATTCAGCTTGCTTTGAGTTGGGCTGTTGTTGATTAGTAGCCTTCCAACCTTGTTTTTATTTTCATCCAATTGGGCTGCTCTATTATATTTATTTTTGGCCTGCAACATATCATCATCAATAATCAACACTAATTATTTACTTTGCTTAATAGAATAATGTTTGTCATCATTAATTAATTTAGTTAATTTCTTAACTCAACAAAATAAATAAAAAATCATTATAAAAAAACTATTAAAAGGAATTTTTATTCTAAATTATTAAAAAAAATCAAATTAAATTAATATTTAGAGAGAATGATTGTTATTTTTTTATAAAAAGTTAACAATTCCTTAATTTATCTTTTTATTAATTTTTTTCTATAAATCTTTTTCTCAGAACTACTATTAAATTGAAAACTCATATTTCTTCAACTACTCGTCTATCACTACTCTTCAAAATTCTTTTCATTTACCTGTGCGCAATTTTGTTTCTTGTCGCCATTTTACCATTACATTAGCAATTGGCAATTCCTTTTCTTTTTAGCAAAACATGATATTGTTTTGGAATTCACTTTTTTAAAAATAGATAAACAAAATTAAATTGGGTTAGTCTAGTAGTCAACTGACTTAGTTTACTAATTCGTTTAAGCAAGTGTTAAAATTTAAATTTTACTTTGTGCAATAGACCAGCGTCAAATCCTTAAATGGAGCTCTTATGCGCGACGAATGAGTCGTTATCCTGTCGGATTAGAAGATATCGTAAAAACAATAAACAAAAAATTTCATCTTATCTTGTCAATATCATTTTTGAAGACATGAAAAAAGTAGTTTTGCCATAAATAATGTGGATGAAAAAAGAAAATAGAGTGGGACGAAAAAATATAATGTGGGACTCATAAAAATGTTTTTTTCTCAAAGATGAGATGAAAATGAAATGATAATGTGTAATAAATGTAAAATTACTAATTTATCCTTTAATCAATTAAAAAAAATAAGACACAAGGGTATTAATATAATTTTTTTCTATTATAATTTTCTTTTCTCTCTTTTCTTTCTATCCAAATAAAAAAAATCTTCTCTTTATTTTCTTTCCATTCATTTTCTCTTTATCCAAATAACACATAAAACAATCAATTTTTCTTTTTATTTTTTTCTCTCATTTTCTTTTTTCTCATTTTTTTTCTTCCATTTTCTATTATTCTATCCAAACAAAGTGTTAGATTTTTTTTTAATTTTAGTCAATTTAGTTTCATGCCTTATAGTATGCTATTTACTTTCATGTAATAAAAAGGGACATCAAGAACTAAATAAATAACAAATTACTATTTTTCGTGATTCTATTTCATTTCATCTCACAATCACTTTTAACAAAAGTTCTATACTTTTACTCATTTCAAAATATATGATGTTTAAATTGATGAAATCGAAATGAGTTAGCTCCAACACCGTGGAGCTTTCTTGATCATGTGTTAGACAGAATGGAATTTGAAAAAGTATAGTGGAATTGGATGAATAGTTTGCTAGAGTCAACATGAATGTGAATATTAATCAATAGCTCCCCAACAAGGCCATATAAGATGGAAAGAGACTTGAGGCAAGGTGATTATATATCACCATTTCTATTTGTGTTGGTTGTGGATGTGTTTAATAGACTGATCGATTGTGCTCTAGGCGTACGTATGATGGAAGGATTGGAAGTGAGAAAGAAGAAAGTGTTGTTATCGCATCTTGAATTCACGGATGACACGGTTCTTTTTGCCCCATAAACCAGAGGTCGTGAGGAACTACAAAAGAAATTTAATGTGTTTTGGCATGATGTCGGACCTAGAGATAAACTTTGAAAAGTCCACAATTATTTCGATAAATTAGAATGAGCAAATGACGCATAGTCTGAAGGTTGCAATGAGATGTAGTGTGGGTTCTCTGCCCATATTGTATCATGGCATTTTGCTAGGGGCGAATCCGAGAAGAATAAGTACATGGAAGTCACTGATTGACAAGATTGAGAAGAAGCTAAGTTCATAGAAGGCAAGTTTACTAACTAAGGCATGAAGATTGGATATAATAAAGTTTGTTATTAATAGTCTACCAATATACTTTTTGAATTTGTTCAGGATGTCAAAGGAGGTGGAGAAGAAGATAATTTCAATGCAATCCTAGTTCTTTTGGGAAAGCAACAAAGACAACAGAGTTATGCCAACTACAAAGTGGAGCACTATACTGAAGCCAAAGAAGCATGGAAGGCTGGGAGTAGGTGACATGACAATGAAAAATGCTGCAATGCTTTTTAAATGGTAGTAGAGATTTTCAGATGAAAATGAAACGTCGTGAAAAAAGATGACCGATTCATGTTACGATATCAGTGAAATTACATTTGTGGGTGAGTACGAGTGCATGAAGTCTAATAGTTCGTGGAAAGACATAGTTAGCATCGCTAATAAAAATGTAACAATCAAAGATATTTGCAGAGAAAGATGGAAAATGTGTGTTGAAAATGGAAAAAGAATTAAATTCTGGAAGGATATGCCGGGTGGACAATAAAATTCTAGAAGACAGGTTTCCAAGACTATTTACAATGTCCAGCATGTTACATTAGTGAATGTGGTATGTGGAATAGTTGCGACTTGGTTTGGAATTTTTAATGGTGGAGAAATTTCATTAAGAGAGAGAAAAAACACAAGTTATAGAGTTATAAAATATATTGGATAGTGTGTTTTTTTGTGCAAGTTATAGAGACAAATTGGTATAGTCATATCGTACAGATGAGAGATATTCTACAAAGTCATTTACTAGTATAGCCACAGGAAAAGCATATGGGTTATTAACAATGAAGCATGTGTTCGATGATATATGGTGTGCTTGCACTCCCGAAAGTAAAAATACTTATATGGTTCGTGATTTTGGGGGGAGGGTTAAATACAAAGGATGTCTTACTCAGAAGATACATTATAAGACAAGGCAAAAAAGTGTGTTCTATGCGGTGACAAAATTGAGACGGTAAACCATTTAATTTTGCATTGCAAATATGTGACAAAGTTGTAGTGGCTAGCTATGACGTAGAAAAATATATGTTGGATGGATAGTGAAGAGGTAAAAACGTGGTCTGAGAGTTGGATGTGTCACGATATATAAAAATAAAAAAGCAAGAGATGGATAACTTATTTTTTTTTACTATTGTATGGATTGTTTGGAAAAATAGAAATCAAAGAATTTTTAAAGATAGGATCGTTATTTGGATTAATGGGTGGGAGCAAGTTAAAACTTTGGTAATGAATTGGAGTGTTAGAGAGAAAAAGGCTAAAAATATAACATTGTCAAGTGAAGAGGAGATTGATGAGATAGATGTTAGAAAATGGATATAGTGGCAATGTATAGTGCATTAACCTAAAATAAATATGTATGCTATTGGAAGAAACTTGACAATTACTAATGGTGAGATAACATGCTTCATGGGTAATACTACAAATGAGAGAAGCGATGGAGATGCGGTGCTTCAAGGAGTAAAAGAGACGATGCAATTCTTATTAGAGAAAGTGAATATTGTGAAAGAGGAGATACAACTGATTTTGTGTTGCAATAAAATTGTTCATTGGATCAGAGAGAATAATTGGAAGCATAAATTCATAAGAAATAAAACTAAAAACATGGATTATTTATTTCAAAATGTGCAGGTTGAATTTAAAGAAGAGAATAAATTTATGGCAACAAATCAATGGATGTAAATTGCACAGACAAAGACGTTCAATTAGGTGATATAAAATCAAGGATTCAATATTTAATATGTTTA
The DNA here is from genome assembly GCF_014773155.1 of Arachis stenosperma. Taxonomy (NCBI): domain Eukaryota; kingdom Viridiplantae; phylum Streptophyta; class Magnoliopsida; order Fabales; family Fabaceae; genus Arachis; species Arachis stenosperma. The sequence continues at coordinate 33,840,253 of NC_080382.1, forward strand.
CTGTCATGTTGGTTTTACTAACTGTTTCAAATTTTAAGATTTTGATGTTGTATATCCTGTGGATTAGCTTATAAAAACTAGTTATCCTTAATGACATTGCGAAAGGAATAATTAGTGAAATATAAGTTGCCTTTCACCTTATTTGGGTGAGTTTGCAGCGAACCATCTAATGAAAACATCGTGTATTTGATTCACACCTTACCTTAGCATATGACTACAGCTCCTTTACTTTGTGAACGACTATAGCATATCATATAACAGACTAAAATGCCATTTTCATTCATAAAAGTTCAGAATATTAATAAATTTATCTATAAATAGACAACATTAACTTTGTATTCATAAAAGGTTAAAAACTGTTATTTTTTCAGAGGTTCAAAATTCTGAAAAATCTACCCATAAATAAAATTAAAATTTGACATCATTTGTCACGTAAAAACCATTTCTCGCAGTTACAAAATTAGTTAAATTTGTGAATATTTTAAAATTTCATAGTTAAAAAATGATAGTTTACTCTATAAAAAATAATTTCGAATTTCAACTTCTCTTCCATATTTTCCATTCAAGCTCCTCGCTCTATTTCAAAACCAAGATTCTACACTACCAAAGTGATCCTCATAAACCTGTTGAAACTTAAATGGTGATACCAATAGAAAAGGTCTACTAAATCTATTCTGTTTATTATAGCAAATATGAACTTATTTTGCATACATAGCATTGAGGTACCTACCATAGTACCCAAAACAGGAATCTTATCCACCCTGACAAACAAAAATCAACAATAACACCGACATAATATCCGGCATATACATACACCATGAATTTGCAGCAACAATGAATGTATCATCAAGCATTCTAATTTTTCACTGTTGTTACATAACTGAGGAGCATGCTGACAACATCCCCTGATATTCTTGAAGACTCGGATTTCAGGAGATGGATCTTTGACTCAGTTTCTTGCTCAAGTCGCTTGACATTAGCACCAGAATCTCCGCTACTCTGCATTCATAGGAAAGAATACATGCACAGAATTAGAACAAGACAATGAGGTAACCTAACATCGGCATTTCTAATTGAAATCACACTCCCTTTCAAACACATACCTCTGAAACTTTCTTCTGAAACTGGTACTCAAGCTGAGTTCGATGTTCAGCAATCTCCTTTTCAGCCTCATCTTTGGCCTGTTTCAGCTAGCCAGTTTTTCTAATAGCAGAGATCCAGAGTATTTATCAGTGTCGAAATAAAGATATTTGACATAAATCACTAAACTCATAGGAGTAACAATAAAAAACAGTTAAAGAGAGGGTGGAGTGAGGACACAACAAAACCATTCCCATCATAAAATCAAGGACTCATCTTTCCATGTGAAGTAAAAAGACCAATGCAAAAAGAATAGGATAATTGCATTGGCCTTCCTTGAGGTAGAGGTTACACAGTATCGTACGATACCCCTCAACTTGTAAAACTATACAACAACCTCTCTTGAGATTCAAGTTGGATAACACTCGTTACTCCTGTATTTTATAAAATGCGAAGCTAACTCCCCTTTTATACATTAAACTGGCATCTCCTTCGGGGAGGTCATAGGTATGACAAAATCAAGGGGTATTTGTTGCATTGTTTATAATATCACTTAACCTCATATAGAAGATCGGTGTAATTTACCCAAAAGAATAAATTGGTGAAGAAAACTATCTTTGTATAAGATGAAATTGGTAGGATTTTTCAAGTGAAAAATACATTACAGAACCAAGATTCAGATGGCAAACCAAAAATGAGGAAATGAAAATGAAAACAACGAGGAACAGCAGCTATACCATTCTTTGCATCATTAACAATCTGCTGTGCTTCTTGTTCAGCAGCCAACAACTGTTGAATTCCACCTTGACCCCTGCTAATGGATGCCATTCTGTGATGAAACCAAATTGCAACTATCAAACTAAGGCTCAATAGAACAATTACAAAGGTAGAAGCAAACAAAAAGAAATCCTTTAGCAACATCAAACAAATTCTTCTGCAAAAGCTAGCCAAAATACAACAAGAATAAAAATTCGCAAATAAATTTTAAGCTTAAACAATTAAGACATTTAACTCAAATATATTAGGTAACCCACTAATTAATGATCTTCTAGGAGAAAATGAAAGGCACAACAAAGGGAGAAACAGTACGTTAATTGCTGATCATCAATTTCAACTTCATAGCAATCTGTGGATCCTAACCCCTTGAAATAGCCAATGTGGGTCCAATTTCGTAACTGAAACAACCACTTGAAACTATTATTTGAGCATCAAATTCACTATGTTCTGTCACTACCACCAAGTCACCAACACCCTAATTAACTATTGCTATTAGACTTCCAAACAAATTATCAGCACAATCCCCTTAATTATCATATACAATGACGGATACGTACCGATCACAAAAAACAGAAAAGAAAGTTAAGTAATTAGATTTAATAATTGAAGTCTGAATATGTGTAATCGAAACCCAGGGGAAAAAGAAGTAAAAATGGAGATTAAGAAAATGAAATCGGTGAGAATAGATTATAGGGGATGGAATTTCCCAAAGAGAGCGTAGATCTGGTGTGTGAGAGATAGAAGGAACGTACGCGGAAGGAACTGAGTACGGCAAGGCGGCAAGCACAGAGGACGTCAAGGAGGCGAGAACAAAGGACCACGGACTGACGGTGGGAACCGAAACGAGGACGGCGATGTGGCAGGAACTGAGTACGACTGGCGGCGAGAACGTCTGAACCAAGAAGAGGGAGGGATGATCGCGAGGAGGAGCGGGAGATCTCCGGCAATCAGTCTCCAGTGGTGGTCAAGGAAGAAGGAGTGGCCGAGTGGTGTCTCTGATCTGTGGGTGTGGGTAAGCGGGAAGGGTAGAGTGCAGCGCCCGGAAGAGGGTGAATTGTAAATCAGGGTTGTTTAGGCCGAAGTAATATATACCAGCGGCTCAACAGCCATTCTCTATTGTTCACAAAGGATTAATTTTTATATTTTTATATTTTAAATTATAAATTTAATAAAATTATTTAAAAATTTAAAATAAATAATATTTAAAAATAAATATAAAAATTTATAAATTATTTAAAATTTAGAATATATAAAATTTATAAATTTAAATTAAATAAAATATTTAAAAAATTTATTATATCATTATTTTGTGTAACAAAATTAAGATAAACATTTATAAAGTAATTATTTATAAACATTATATAAGTTTATTTATTTATTTTTTCAACAGTTTGAATTGAGACTATGAAGCATGGAAAGAATATATCATTTGAACTATGAAGCAAAGATAAAACATTATATTCAAAACATTTTTTATTTTCATGAATAATTTTAAATTTTATATTCAATTTATTAAATTATATTTAATTTTATTACTTTTTTAAATTATTAATTTATACTTTTATTATATTTCTTCATTGTATCACACAATATTATTTCTCTTATTATTATTCTCTATACACAATTACATTTTTTTTCTATCACATTTTCTTTATCTGATTGTAATTAATTATCATCAAGTACTATTATCACAATTTTTAATCTAATCTATTACTTTGATCTATAATCATCTATTATGTTAACTTTTGAATATCTAAATGTATAAAAATAATAGTTTTTATTGACGTACATATTAAGTAATTTTATTGTTCTATTAATAAAAAATTTAAGATATAAAGCATTAAAAAATTTTGTTCAAATTATCAAAATTTAATATTAATAATCCTAAAAAATAATATCAAAATATATTAATTTTAACCAATATAATAAAAATAGTATATTATTGTAAGTTTTTAAATAATAATTATAAATTTAAATTACAATTTAATATAATACCTTAGAATAGAAGGTTGTTATTACTTTTCATATTTGACTGTTATTATATAAGTTTTATGTTTGCTTTATTGTGCACATTAATTAAATTATACTTTATTATTTTATTTTGTATATTTTAAAATAATGCGATCGTACTATAAGGATGACATTAATTTTTATAACTAATGCAAATTTTTTTATTATTTTATTTATCATTTAAATACTATCCATAAAAAATAATTACTTAAATTAAAACACTATATAAATAGGAAATTTTTTAATTTATCATTCTGGTTTCTTAATTCTCACTTGATATTACTCAAATTTAATAGGTTGATGGTGGTGATTCTTTTTATTAGTTAAAAAATTTTAACACTCTCTCTCATTCTTTTTCTCTCTTTTAATTTTATTAAATAATATTTTTAGGTCAGAATACTTTTAACTTCTTCTATAATAAGTATTTTTTTAAATTATCTAATGTAAAAAATATCACATTTTTTTATTTTATCTTAAGAGTTTTATATTTTTTTATATCAAAGCATTACGATTTATTATATTATTATATATTATTTTTGTACCACAAAATAAATAATAAAAGTTTATATCTTTTTTGTTTTTTATTTTATTTTATTTTGGCTATTTAAATTAGCATGTATATTATTAACATATTTTATATTATTTATGTAATATTTTTACAATATTTTTTTTAGTTTCAATCAATATGCATTTTAAAAATCATCTTTGAATCCTAAGACATGTAATTCAAAGATTATTGCATTCATATTTTCTAAAATTTTAAAAAAATAAAAACTTTTTGTATTATTATAATTAGTTGAATAGAAAAATAATAATAATCACATCATAATTTTAATTAATAAAGTAAAATAATTTATCAATTTGTATTAAATTATTAATTTTAGTTACACTTAAAAATGAATAACACTTTAAAAATAACTAAAAAAAATTTAAAATTTTATGCAAATCAACATGTACATAAAATATTATGTGAAGATAAGTATAAATATCAGGATAGTCAATAAGTAATTACGGAAGAATAAAATAAGAGTAAAAAATAATTACAATTCTTAAGGGTTGAAATAGTAAAAAAGATGAGGAAGAAAAAGTTAGATATTTATTGGGTTATTCCTCTTAAATAGGAAGAATTGAAAAAAAATACAAGAGTTGTAATTTAAAAATATATGTAAAGACAAAATTAGAACATAATTTGAATACTAAATTGATAATTTTTTAAGAGAATTTTTGAATAAATAAATAAATAATATTAAAACAATTAAATAAAAATTAAAGAGATGAAATGCAAGTAAATAATCAAAAATTATTTTTTAAAATTGAAGTTATTTATTCATAAGTATGCTATGTCACCGAGAAAAAATAGATTATTACCCTTAAACATATGTTAAAGTATAGACATAATAATAAAGTTGTAATTTGAATAAGTAAAAAACTTAAAATAAAAATAATTGTACACATAAATAAAGAAGTAATATGATTTGTTATTTTAAATTAAAAAAATAACAAATTAAGTATTGATAGAAAAATCTCAAAATAATTCTTATAAAACAATTAAATATTACAATGTCTTGATTTACAACCTACATAAAATCAATCAACAATTATTTTTTTTAAATAAATATAGATGGATCTGTATAGTTTTACCTTATAAATATTATGATTTGGTTGTATTTAAAAAAAATATAAAATTAAGTCACACAAAAAAATGTGAGAAAAAGTAAACTCTTAGTTGAAATATTAGACTGAGTTACTCATTTAAAAAATTTAAATTACATTTTCACCGTTTTTAACGGTTATTTATGTAAGAAAAAAAAGACATATTAAAAAAAATAAAACTTTAATTGACATTACAATTTAATTTTTTATATTAAATTTTTTACTATAACTCGTTTCTTTCATTCTCCTCGTTACATTTTTATTTTCAAACATTAATGCCATAATCCTAGTTACCTCAAAAATCAAATGCATATAAGAATTTTTTAAAAATATAATAATAATAATTTAGAATAAATAAATAAATTAAATTTGATTAAAAATAAACTAAACAAAAATTACAAATTAAAAGAGAATTAAGATTCTAAACTAAAATTTAAAATAAGACTAAAAAATGACTAATTTGTAGTCAAATAATAGAATTAAGAATCATGTACAATAGAATATGACCTAACAAAATAAAAGATGATATGAATAAAAATTAGTTCATTAAAATAAAAGTGATATAGTATAATTAGTACTAAATGTTAACCACTTAATATTGTATGGAACATTCTTAATTTATCTTTAAACATATGATATATGAAAATCAGTGATAAAACTAATTTATTTATCAAAAAAAGTTACGAAACAAATGATTAATGATATATATCAATTAAATAATATTTTAAATAAAAAAATTTAATTTATTATTTCATAATATCATTTTAAAAAAAATGCATATATACATATAATGAATTTTTTATTTATATTTGTTAAAAATTGAGACCGACAAATCAGAGTACGGTATATCACAGAGTAAGTACTAAATCATATAAATTAAGACTATTTTTTTCTTGTATTCATCCTTTTCAAAATATACATTTTTTTTCTTAGAAATCGCTTCATTCTTAATTTTTTATGTAAACCATATGAATGCAAAAAATATATACTCCATCTATTCTCAATATTTCTTTGACGGTGTCTTAATCTAGTATAAGTAAACATCTTTCATACTGTTACAAATTGTTAAAACGTTATAATCACTTTTTCTATAGTTATCGTAAAAATGAAAAAAATTTTTGACATGGTTAATTATGAATAATTTTTTTCTTGCAATTTTATAGAAACAAAAAAAATAAAAGTAATATATAATTAATATAATAAATGAAAATAGATACAGAGATAAAAAAAAGTTAATACAAAGAACTGAAAAAAGAATGAAAAGTAATTTAAAGTTATGTGTGGAATGAAAAAGTAACCGTAATATAAATGAAAAAAAAGTTAATTAATAATTTATTTTTTTAACCTTTTTCAAAACAAAAGGATAAATCAGTTACTGTTTATTAATAGGGTTAAGATAGGAAAGCGCAAGGGTGGAAAAAGGCTTCTTTTAGTATGATCAAAGAAAAGGTTCGGAAAAGAATCCAAGGGTAGAAGCGCAATCTTCTTTCGTCAGGTGGTAGACACGTATTGCTTAAGGCAGTGGGAGAAGCTATTCCTATTTATACATTGTCTTGCTTCAAGTTGCCTGATGGTTTAATTTCGAAAATTCACTCTCTACTTTCTCAGTTCTGGTGGGGACAAAAAGGTTCTGAAAGGAGGATGGCTTGGATTAGCTGGGACACTATGACTCGCCCACGAAAAGAAGGAGGCCTTGGATTTAAAGATCTCAGAATCCAAAATCTGGCGCTTTTAGGCAAACAGTTTTGGCGACTTGTAACACAGCCTACTTCCTTATTATCCAAAATCTTAAGAGGTAAATACTTTAGTAATGGTAATGCTATAACGGCAGAAATAGGAGTCTTACCTTCTTGGGGATGGAGGAGCATACTGGAAAGCCGAAAGATTGTTGAAAAAGGTCTTAATTGGGCTGTGGGTACTGGTGAGAATATCCGAACCTTTGAGGATCCTTGGCTGCCTCCTCCGTATCCTTTAATGATTTCTGACATGCCAAATAGACAGGCTATTTCTGAGTTGTTTCTAAGAGTTAAAGATCTAATTACTGAAGATAGAAATTGGAATCAGAATCTCATTCAAGAACTATTTCCCCAAGACGTTGCAAACAGGATTTTGTCAGTTAAAATTCAGCAGAGTAGGGACAAATTGCAATGGGATTTGAACAAATTCAAGCAATATGATACAGCTTCAGGTTACAGAATTGGCTATTTATTTTACCATCCGCCTCTGGAGCTTTGCCCTAATTATATGCAACAGAAAAAGCCGTGGATTGATCTATGGAAGTTGAACTTGCCTCACAAAATTAAGCTATTTATCTGGAAAGCTCTCCATGGCCGACTTCCGGTGCTTGCTCAGATTCATCACCGCATCCCATCTATATCACCAATATGCCCTTGCTGTCATGAAGCAACGGAAACAGTCACTCATTGTTTGATCAATTGCTCTAGAATTAAAGACGTATGGTCTCAGAGTTATCTTCGTGACTGTCTTCCCCCTCAGAGTTCTAACGACTTTTGGACATGGTGGACTGCATCAACAGAGATACTTAACCCGTTGAAGAATGTTGACCGTAATCCTCAATTGCTTGCCATCATTTGCTGGAACTGCTGGAAAGCTCGCAACCAGTTGATTTTTGAAGGTTCTACTTATATGCCGTCTGCCATTCTAGCAAGCTCTGTCAAGTTGCTCCGTGAAATCCAAAGAACTCCCAGTTTAGGTCGTCATCTCCATGAGACAAGCTCTTAGGTGCATTCAATTTGATTTATCATTATTTCTTCTTTAAGATTTTTCTTCGTTTTTCGACCACGCACCGTTGGATGAATACCTTCAGTGTAGTGTTTTTTGGAAATCCCCACCTTTTATTATGCTGTCCTGCTTTTGGACATCTTTGTATTTCATTTTTTAATAATTAATGAAATATAACCTATTATTTTTGAAAGAAAAAAAAGATAGGAAAGCGAAAATTGGACACCAAAAACTCCCCTATTCCCTCTAATATTGTTATAGAAATAAAAATAAGAATTTATATGAACAATACTTGTCATATGAATAAAAGAATATAATAAAAATATAACATCAGGACACTAAAAAAATAACATCAGAATAAAAAAATAATATAAAAAATATTTGTCATATAAATAAAAAAATACAATAAAAAATATAAAAATTAAAATATGAAAGAGAGCACTAAAAGTAATAAAAAAATTAAAATATTTACCTTAGTGATTGATCTAAAAGATTTTGATGAAAAAAATTGGAACGAAGAACATACACAAAGAACTATTGTAAAAGTTATATAGTTACTTGCATCCTCTTTACAGAAGAAAATGAAGGGTAGGGTTGGTAGAAAATGAATAAACTTTTTACTTAATTTCTCAACGGTAATCAGTTTTCCCCAACGTGAACGCAAAAGTTAGAATTTTTAGTTTAAGTGAACGTAGGTTTAGAGGTGAAAGTACTCTTGGGTTCAGAATTTTAAAAAGTTGCTAAACATAAAAATTAAACGTTCAAGACATTCAAACGAACTTCTCTTTTCTCCAACGTGAACCCCAAACACATCTGAAGTGATTGAAAGTTATGCGTGAAATGAATAAGTAACCGTAATATAAATAAAAAAAAAATTAATTGATAATTTACTTTTTTTTACCGTTTTCAAAACAAAAGGATACATCAGTTATTCTTTATTAATGGGATTAAGATGGAAAAACAAAAATTGGACACCAAACTCCCTTTTCTTTTATGTATTGTTATAGACAAACTCCCTTATTCTCTTTATATATTGTTATAGGAGAATGTCTTTAGCGGAGAAAGTATTTTCAAGACCTTGAAAAACCATGGAATAAGATGCTAAATAAAGGGTTGGGATGACATCCGTACAATAGTTGTTAAAAATGCTAGTTTGGACCCAAGGTTTAATATATTTGCAAACCGGTTCAAGTGAGTTTGGTTGGACCAACTATTTAAAGATCGGTTTTTTTTGAAAGAATTGATTTTTTTGGACTTTGTAACATGGATTACACCTACATCTCACCCAAAAAATAATGTAATACAAATCCATACTCCCAAAAAATAGCTTGAATTACTACCTACAGTGCACCAAAAAATTACTCCATATTTTAATGAAACACATCCTCTTGTACAATTTCATATTTTATATTGACATATGATTTTTTTTCTGGGAAAAAATTGAAGAAACTAGAAAAGAGTTTATAATAAATTCTAAGTGATTTAATTTATCATTTCTAATTGGAACAATAATACATATTATAAAAAATTAAAATAATAAACAATACACAAAAATTACAATAATAAATTTTACAATATCAAAAAAGAAATATTTTATAATTGTTTTAATATTTTCAGTATTTTTTTATTTAGTATTATTTTGAATGATAATATTTTATTACTTATGACTCTTTTAGTATATATGATCAGTTTTTTATTTACTTTGTCATTTTTAATAAAATCAATAATTCATATTATAACAAAATTACAATAAAAAATTTAATTAAAAAACTAAAAAATCAAAATATAAAGGAAAGTATTAAAAATGATAAAAAAAATTATGGAAAAAATTATTAAACTAATAATGACAAGCAACAAACCTAAACACACGTCAAGGTAATGCAAAAGCTACAATTTCTTGCTTCAAATGAACGTACTTTTAGGATACAAAATTACGTCTACGTTCGAAGAAAAAAAAATTGCCAAACATACAAAAACAGAATGCACTTTTATCCTTTTCAAGGTGTTTGCCAACAAACCCTTAATAGTAATAGTGTATCAAAAACCATAGTGTCTTGTTTGAGCAGAATGAGTACATAAGGTAAGGGAATTCCTAAAAAGTTATATACCAACATAATCCACAAAATACTAGTCTGATTAATAAAGAAAAGGATAGCAAGATTGATCAACTTCCAGCCTCGTCGTGACATCGGACCTGCAGTATTGTGACTGGCTCAATTGAGATGACCTCGAACACCCCAACTCCTCTGGGCTTGAAGTCAGGGTTGTTCGTGTTCTCATCTTCCTCTGGCTCTGAAATTTCACCAATTTGTTTATGTGAATCACCTCCCAGCACATCAATTGCAGGCACATTTGATTCCACATCCTTAATCCAACTCATCAGCTTGTTATGAACATCAAGGGAGACAATATTCTTGCTGCTGAGTTACCTTATCAAATCCTCTGCCTCCTCCATATCTCCATTAAATTTCAAGTACTGAAAAATGGCAGCTAAGAATTCCGGTAGTGGCCTCCACTTACACCTCACTTCACAGATAGAAACTGCCTCTTTCAAACATCGAACAGCCATCAGAAAATTTCTTTGTGGAATATATCCAAGCAAGAGCCCTGACCAAGTCCATAAATTTGGCTTTCCTTCCTTCATGATTGTCCTATTAACAATGGCTTCAGCTTCCTCCATATTGCCCTTTCTGCTGTAAGCTGCTATCATCATGTTCGGAATAACGAAATTTTTGAAATACCAATTTCTAGATTCTCACTCCTCATAGATACTCTTCGCAAGTTCCATGTCATCCAACTTGAGAAATGAACTTATTACAGGTTCAGAGTATCCTTTCTCAGACATCCAAAATGTCACCATCATCACGCATTGGCCATCCAAGAGAAAAGCAATCAGGTGACCTGTAACATAGTGCACAAAATAAATAAATCAAATAAATTCAATAACAACTGATGAAACGGACCAAAAAGTCAATTCAAAGATAAAATACAAAAAGGAAACAAACAAGAAATACTCATTTAGATCATCATAGTTGCACCATGCTGAGTGAGGAGCGGTTCCATTTCTGCTCCTCTTGGCTTCCTGCATTAATTAACTGGATTACTAAGGGTGTAGTGACCTAGAAAATATAAGTACTTGACTATTGCAATGTCTTTGATAAAACAAAAGCATACCGTGTCTATTACTCGGTAGAGGGGAGTTATAACCTTGTGTAGAAATGCCTCTTCATCACCACCATAAGAAGGCTTGATATTTTCACCCGTAACAATGTTGACATTTCCACCCATTAGACTGTGTAGTTCATATGCCATCTGAAGTTAGAATTGGCCATTATTAGATAGGTACGTGCCATGTTTAGAGGCTCAGGTTTAGGGTGTAGCCTTATATGAGAATTAGCAAGAAGTAGAATCAAATGCTCTCTCTGATTCCTGACGTTGTCCCTCTGCACACAAATTTACCATATGCAATAAAAATTTAAGCAGATTAGACAAAAAATGTAATGAATAATAAATCATTCTCCTCTAGCATTGCGTGTTGGTCAAAATACATGCCTGGAAACCAAACATGGCTTTAAGCCAATCAAGCAAGTCTAGGTCTTCTGTTCTCTGTCTTTGTTGCTCGAAAGAACTAGGCCAGTTCAAGCCTCGTGTGTTCCATAGCGCAGAAACAACAACTTTAATCTAATAAGGAAAGAAAGTCCAAGAACTCAGTGCAATCCAAATAAAACACAGATAATCAACAACAAAACTTCACTACCAACAGAAGCAATACCTCTTCAAGTTGCATAATAGGTAGAGTATCCTTTCTCAGACATCCAAAATGATAACTGCAAACACAGTTCATTTTCACAAAGATCCCAAAACTCAACCCAGAAAAACATAGTATCTTACTATCTTATAACATTTGAATCGCATTTTACAACTAGATCATGATTCAACCTAAAGTTCGAATAAATAATATTTTTATCAATTAATTAAAGACTAAGTAGTAATTAATGATGATGATGATAATACCTCGAGGACGTTTTTATATCTTTTGTGTGACCTAAGTTGCTTGATAACTACTAACAGTTTATTGTAGCTAAGAGTTTCGCCATCCTGAACCCACTGCTCGAGAATAGTAACCTTTTTCAATGTTTATCAAGCATAATAAATCATTGTCACCCTTTTTCACAATTACCAAGTTCAAATCAAAGAGGTTATTGAATATGGAAGAATCAAAACATAACGCACAAGATTTGAATGAATGCTCTAATCTGAATAAATCAGGTTGGGGACAAGGTTTACTGATTTCATTTTCACTAGCAATTCTCAATCTGAATAAACATGTGAGATGTCCAAAGCATGTCTAATTCAATATCTTTAGTACAACTATATTGCTTTAATTTAGATGTCCAAAGCAAGTAACAAACCTATTCTTTCCTGTATGATTTTCTCTAGAGCCTCTAGCTCAATGAACCTCCTCTGTGGCCTGTGAAAATGCTGCTCACAGTAAAATTTATTCACTTCTTGAAATCATCCTTCATCTACAATCATTTGAACTAAGCTAGATACATAATTAAATAATTTATCAAAAGCCTAGAAACCAACAAAGAGATCAGACTATAATTTTGAGCTACTTGAATGTTTAAGAAATTAGATTCTAAACTTTAAAGTAAGCACAAAAAAAACAAAGAAACGTGAGTGATAGAAAATTAAGAATTTAAAAACCCTAAATTGAGGAAAAATGTGAAAAGATGTAAAATGACCTAATATGCACTGATGGATGGACTTGGCCATGCCGGACTTGAAGATGAGAATACGAAGGCGGCGCTCGAGGAAGTTCTCAATAGAGAGAGAGAGAGAGAGAGAGAGAGAGAGAGAGAGAGAGAGAGAGAGAGGATGTAATCGAGCTTGTTCTTCGTCTCGTCGAGGAGGTCGTAATGGAACATCCTCAGAGGCTTGGGCATTGCGACCAGATCTGGAGAGGCGATGAACTGCGGTGGTGACGGCAACGACGACGGCAAGGCAAGCTATCTCTCATCTCTGAATCTCTCTTTTTTTCTCTTCTCTCAAATCTTTTCAGCCAGCCGCACTGAGTCCACGCCCAAACTGTGCTCCAGGTGCTTCACATCCGTCGGGGTAAAGGCAGAACAAGCGACAGAACTTGCCGGGGAAGATGACCACGCAGCGATGACACCGTGCAGGTTTGACACGCTATAGTGAGAGGGAGCTGGCCTTGCGCTTCAGAGCTCCGGCACGGTGACACGTTGATGTAGGCTCAGATGCGGGTGAGTCGGTGGTGGTGGAAGGAGTTGGAGATGTGGCAACGCGGTATTTCTCCCCCATTATAATCGAAAAATTCTGATAAGGATTTTGGAGTTCAATCACTCGATCTCCTCTACTATGGTGCGTCATTGAAGTTTTTGTAATAAGAAATTCTAATTTTTTTCAAATTCCTCTCAACCGTTATTCTGCTTTATTTGTGAACCAACTCATATATTTTTTATTATTTGAATTTATAACCTGGTCCTTCAAGGTCTACATTATTTTTTTCCCACCGAAGAAAGCTCCTTGTTATAGATATACACATTAGAGAATCATCATAATTTATTATTTTTAACATTATTCTTAGTCATTAATTCAATTTTTTTACTTTAATAATTTTATAATATGTTTTAAACCTATATTTTTAAATAATAGTGATTAATTAATGACTAAAATAATAAATTCTAATAATCTTCTAATATTTTTCATATAAAAAAATATTAGAGACCTACTTAAAATCAGCCAAATTTAAATAATAATTAATTATTATTTTTTACTCAAAATATTACATTTAATAATATATTGATCATTGTTAATTACAAATTTCAAATATAAGGATTGATACAGCAGTACATTAATGATGTCCGCTTCAAGAAGCCAGCCAACCATAAACCCGTGATCGCATCCTCACCAGTCTCCAGGTCCTCTTGCCATCGTGGTAGTTGCATCGTCATCGTGCCACCGCGGAGACCGATCAAATGCGGAGGATCACTCCTCAATTCTGTTTATAATACTACCCTTCCCATCAATGAGAAACTCATCCTACACACCGATATCGCACCCCAACGCCACCTTAGTTGTCGTCATCATCGTGCATGTCCCGTCATCGTGACACAGAACAGTTCTCTCATGGAGCTATAGAGTTCCACCTATATAGGAGCAAGGTCTACTTGTTGCCGCTGAAGGCAGGTTGAGAGTATGCGTAAATGGAACCATCAACTTATGAAGAAGGATCGTATGACACTTCATATGATGTGAGTGATCATTCGAAATTCACCGAAGTCAATGTCCGGTGTTTGAGTGAGGATGATATTCAATGTGTAAAGAAGGTAAGTTGTATTTAGTAGTATAATTGGTGTGGATCTTCTTTATGATAGCTTGATGGTACAATTTGGTCAATGATGTACTTTTTTTTTTGTCTTTTTTTCTTCACCAAGTTGCATGTGTCTTTGTAATTTGTTTAGATTTTTTTTGTAGGTATTAATAGGGATATTTTTTATTGAAATTATTGTACTTTTGTATGTTTATACATTGGTATTCTTGTAAGCCCTGAATTTTGAAAAATCATTAATAAATTCTTTATGATCTATTATATTTATTTAAGATTATATTTTTAGAGATTTTTACATATAAGTCGAGTAAATTCTTGTTTATTATTTAGAGTTCTTATAATTGAAAAATAGTGAATATTTTATATGCCTTAATGTTAAATATTTAGATTTTTAACCTTATTTTATAAATAAAAGAGAATTAATTTACTTGTCTCTAATTTTTATCAATTTGGTATTTAACTGAAAAATAATTTAAAGATTGGTAATTTAAAGGTATTTTTAAAGATGAATATTTTATAAATAATCTAAGTGAAGTAATTATTATTTTACTTTTTATTTATTTTATAAAAATTACATTACTACTCCTATTTTAATAAAAAAATAAATAAAATACCTAAACCAAGCCACTAGTCCTAACCTAACTGGTGCGGTGTTAACAACCACAAACTAATCGGCAAGTGTACCAGGTCGTACCAAGTAATACCTCAGGTGAGTGAGGGTCGATCCCACGAGGATTGATGGATTAAGCAACAATGGTTAAATGATTTACTTAGTTAGGCAAGCAGAAAAGAGTGTTGGATGTTCAAAGAGCATTAAACAATAATCAAGAATATCAGAATGCAAGCAGTAAAGAAGTTGTGAAATATATATGGAGAAACAGTTAAGGTTTCAGAGATATCTATTTTTTGGATTGACTTTTCTTGTTAATTTATTTTAATCATGCAAGATTTAATTCATGGCAAACTATATGTGACTAGACCCTAATTCCTTAGACCTTCCTAGTCTCCTCTAAAATTCATCAACTGTCAATTCCTTGGTCAATTAATTCCAATTAGAGGATGATGATCAAATTTCAGTTTATATACCACAAGAATCCTAATTATCCAAAAATAAGAGGATTATATGTCACGTATCCCGTTAAATACAAACAATTAGAAATTCAGGATAAGATGTTTTCAAGCTGTTGTTCAAGCAAAGAGTTTTTCCAAGTTATATAAGAACTCAATTAGAACATGGGTCATACTTCCGTTCCACCCAAATTCATAAAATAAAGAACAAAAACAATTATTGAAATATAAATCAAAACATGAATTAAAATAGAAAAATAATAGTATCAATCCATAAAATAGACAGAGCTCCTAACTTTAACAGTGGAGATTTAGTTGCTCATGGTTCAGAGAGAAAATAAGGATTCTGATAAAATGTATTTTGATAATCTGGAATTGAATGAAAAGTTCAATGTTGCATATCCTTTTATATCTAATTCTAATAAATTTAAATCCTAATTTTTAAAACTAAATAACATCTTTTTCCTAATTTCAAATAATATTTAAATTTAAATCAGAATTAATTATGGCAATCAACAAGTCTTCAATTGATGGATGGGGACCACTTGATTCCTTCACTTTGCAGCCTTTGATCTGTGCTTTCTGGGCTGAAACTGGGTCAAAAGTAGCACAGAAATTGCTGGGGGCAAATTCTGAGTTTGCAGTACGTTGCACATGTCGCGCGTACGCGCCAGGTGTGCGTGCGCACCAATGGACTTTTCGCCAATGTGTGCGTGCACGTGATGTGCGTGTGTGCACCTTTAACGCCAAGTCAACTATGGCAAATTGTATATCGTTGTGAAGCCCCGAATGTTAGCTTTCCAACGCAACTGGAATCTCTTGATTTGGACCTCTGTATCTCATGTTATGATTCATTAAATGCAAAGAGGTTAGGCTTGATAGCTTTGTGATTCCTTCCATTTCCATCAAATCCAGCCAAATGCTACCTAAAATAAACAGAATTGCACAAGACTCAAAGTAGCATCCATAATGGCTAAAAGATAATTAATTCTTACTTAAACTCATCAAGTTAAATGCAAATTCACTAGGAAAAAATAGGAAAGATGCTCATGCATCACAACACCAAACTTGAATTGTTACTTGTCCTCAAGCAACCAAACTAATATAAGCGTAGGATGTGAATTTGCATGAGAATGAGAGTTCGATTAAGCTCAAGTCTATTCTTAAAATAGGGTTTATTCATTGTAATTTTGAACAGTTTTGGCATCTCACTCTCCTTTGAATCAGAGGAATATTAGTGTCATCCGGAATTAGAATTCGGATCATATTATGAATTCTCTGATCTTTATACTATATTTTAATCCTTGAACACAGCATAATTTTCTTTAATTTATTTTTCTTTGGTGCTTTGCACCTTGAGCTTAGCCGTGACTTTAAATGTTTCGTCTCAAGGTTACTTGACACAAAAACACCACAAGCACTTAACTGGAGAATTGTCTTTAAGTTCTGATTTTTCTTTCAGTTACTCCTAGACAGTGGTGCTCAAAGCCTTTGGCATACTCTGTTAAATGCACTTGGTCTTGACTCTACGTTTTCTGTCTCAAGGATTACTTGACACAATCTCACCACAAGCATATGACTAGGGAAACAACTCTTTGAGCTTTTAATCATGTTTGACCTCCTTAGTCATTGATGCTCAGAGCCTTGGACCTTGCTTTTATAGTTTCTTTTTCTTTTGTTGTTTCTTTTGCTTCAAGGATTAAATTTTTTTTATTTCAGAGAAGTCATAATAATTCTCTAAAATCCTGTTCCTTATACATCAACATCCTTTGATTCAAATTCAAATACGCACTGTTCATGTCATGCATTCAAAATCACAAATAATACCACCATATTTAAGTAAATAAGACTACTCTAAAAATTAAACTCAATCTCTCATGCAATACATCACTTCTTTTTCTTTTGAATTCAAGTTTAGTGAGCAATACATGAGACAATATTTTTTTTTTGAAATAAAGATCATACAGGCAATCAAAGCAACAGAGAACAGAAGATAACACAATAAGAACGGAAGAGAAATAGAATTAAAGCCATAAGCGAACATTCATCTCCCTTTGGTGCTAAACAGAAAAGCCATAAGCGAAGCATCAACACCAAACTTAAAGGTTTGCTTGTCCTCAAGCAAAGAAGAACTGAAAATAGAGAGGGAAAAGAAAAAATTAGTATGATAAAAGAAAAAATAAGAGGGGAAAAGAATGAGAGAATTAGGATTTGGGAGGAGAGAGAATGAAAACAGGGCGGCGCGCTGAGTAATTGATGCAGCGCAACCGATGCGGACGCGCACTACGTGCGTGCGCGTGGGTTGGTAAAAAGGGAAGGGACGCGTATGCGTCCAGTGCGCCTGCGCGTGGATTGCCAAGTGGTGAAAAGGGCGCGTACGCGTCAGGCACGCGTACGCGTGGGTCCATCTATGCTTCTAGCATAAATCCAACGTGAGGCCAGCACAACTCTCAGCCATGCACCCATTTACGTCGATTTTTCAAGGCACGCGTGCGTTCCATGTGTGCTCCCACGTGGATTGCCGAGAACCAGTGGGACGCGTACACGTCTGGTGCGCATACGCGTAGGTGAGCTGGTGCGCGAGGCATAGTTCCTGCACAATTCCAGCGTAATTTTCTGTTCAATATCCTCAATTCGCATTCACTATGGACACGAACGCGCACTAGGCGCGCGCGCGGAATGTTTTTTTTTTGAAGTGTTCAGTTCCTGTTCTAAAATAGCTGCATGATCAGATAAAACTCAATAAAAATCAAATAACTAAGAAATCTACTACTACGAAAATAACTAAGGATACGAAATCATCAGGTTGCCTCCCGACAAGCGCTTCTTTACCGTCACTAGCTTGATAGTTAGCTCCTCTAAGGAGGAGGATCATAGGGGCTCAGCTCTTTAGCCCTTATCTTGAACTTCTTTCACATGTCTCCATAAAGTAGCTCAATATGCTACAGAAAGAGGATTCTGTTTACTGTATAAATCCATGCTGGATCGCTGGTCAACACCACCTTCATTCATGGGGAGAAACCTTCAGTGGGGGATCTTTTTGTCTTTCCATCCTCTAGGTACTTTCTTCTTTTTGGGAACCTCCTCCTTGGTAGATGATGCATTCCCAACACCAAACTTAGGTTTGATGTTAGGAGGAATTTTATTGATTGTTACCAAGGGAGGTTTGAGCTGCAGATTCTACTGTGTATCATCAAGGGGTTTTTGAAGGGTTGGATCAAAAAGCTCAGTCTGCATGCACCTCTCTTCTTCACCTGCTGAATGTACATCTTTGAAAACATGGAAGATGATGAGCGGATAATTTATACGCTTTTTGGCATTGTTTTTAGGTAGTTTTTAGTAAGTTCAAGCTACTTTTAGGGATGTTTTCATTAGTTTTTATGTTAAATTCACATTTCTGGACTTTACTATGAGTTTGTGTGTTTTTCTATAATTTCAGGTAATTTCTGGCTGAAATTGAGGGACTTGAGCAAAACTCTGAAAAAGACTGACAAAAGGATTGCTGATGCTGTTAGATTGTGACCTCCCTGCACTCGAAATGGATTTTCTGGAGCTACAGAACTCCAAATGGCGCGCTCTCAATGGCGTTGGAAAGTAGATATCCAGAGCTTTGCAGCAATATATAATAGTCCATACTTTATTCGGGAATTGATGATGTAAAGTGGCGCTCAACGCCAAGTACATGCTGCTGTCTGGAGTCAAACGCCAGAAACACGTCATAACCCGGAGTTGAACGCCCAAAACACGTTACAACTTGGCGTTCAACTCCAAGAGAAGCCTCAGCTCGTGAATAGATCAAGCTCAGCCCAAGCATACACCAAGTGGGCCCTGGAAGTGGATTTATGCATCAATTACTTACTCCTGTAAACCCTAGTAGCTAGTTTATTATAAATAGAACTTTTTACTAGTGTATTAGACATCTTGGGACGTTTAGTTCTCAGATCATGGGGGCTGGCCTCTCGGCCATGCCTGAACCTTTCACTTATGTATTTTCAACGGTAGAGTTTCTACACACCATAGATTAAGGGTGTGGAGCTCTGCTGTACCTCAAGTTTCAATACAATTACTATTATTTTCTATTCAATTCTCTTTTATTCTTATTCCAAGATATACGTTGCACTTCCACTTGATGAATGTGATGATCCATGACACTCATCATCATTCTCACCTATGAACGCGCGTGACTGACAACCACTTCCGTTCTACCTTAGGCCGGGCGCATATCTCTTAGATTCCCCAACAGAATCTTCGTGGTATAAGCTAGATAGATGGCAGCATTCATGGGAATCCGAAAAGTCTAACCTTGTCTGTGGTATTCCGAGTAGGATTCTGGGATTGAATGACTGTGACGAGCTTCAAACTTCTGAAGGCTGGGCGTTAGTGACAGACGCAAAAGAATCAAGGAATTCTATTCCAACCTGATTGAGAACCGACAGATGATTAGCCGTGCTGTGACAGAGCATAGGACCATTTTCACTGAGAGGATGGGATGTAGCCATTGACAACGGTGATGCCCTACATACAAATTGCCATGGAAAGGAGTAAGAAGGATTGGATGAATGTAATAAGAAAGTAGAGATTCGAGAGGAGCATAGCATCTCCA
Source organism: Arachis stenosperma (assembly GCF_014773155.1). Taxonomy (NCBI): domain Eukaryota; kingdom Viridiplantae; phylum Streptophyta; class Magnoliopsida; order Fabales; family Fabaceae; genus Arachis; species Arachis stenosperma. The sequence goes on from NC_080382.1 coordinate 33,860,544, forward strand.
TATGCCTATCTGAAATTCCCACCATGGAATTATATGAGTAACTATTTACTATTTTATTTTCTGTTTATTATTTATTTTCGAACTTATCCATAATCAATTATTATCCGCCTGACTGAGATTTACAAGGTGACTATAGCTTGCTTCATACCAACAATCTCTGTGGGATCGACCCTTACTCACGTAAGGTATTACTTGGATGACCCAGTACACTTGCTGGTTAAGTTGAACGGAGTTGTGATCACACGTGCCATTACCAGGGATTATTAAGATCCCAATTCATCATACCATGATCTCTTTGGGGTATTTCTGATAGAGCCAATATTTAAATTTCATACAAGTACAAAGAGACCAACTTTGAGGATCACAATTTCGTCCACCAGAAGACTAGTTGCTCATCATGCAATCTAAGCACTAATTCGCCCACTTCTACATCAATCAGAGCTCTTCCAGTGGCTAGGAATGGTATTCCTAGAATTATAGAGGCATTCTCACCCTCCCCTGTGTCAAGAATCACAAAATCTGCTGGGAGGAAGAACTTTTTCACTTTGACCAAGATATTCTCCACTAATCCGTATGCAGGCTTCATAGATTTTTCTGCCATCTATAATGCTATTTTTGTGGGTTGTGCCTCTTGGATTTGCAGCTTTTTCATCACAGATAAAGGCATTAGATTTATGCTTGCCCCCAGATCACATAGGGCTTTCTCAAAGGTTGTGCTCCCAATGGTGCATGGAATTTGAAAGCTCCCTGGATCTGGCATCTTCTTTGGTAAGTCATTCTGAATTACGGCACTACTTTCCTTAGTTAGGACTACTGTCTCATCTCCCTTTAAACGTTTCTTCTTTGACAACAGCTCCTTCATGAACTTGACATAAATAGGCATTTGCTCCAAAACCTCAGCAAAAGGAATATTGATTTACAACTTTCTGAAGACTTCCAAGAACCTTGAAAACTGCTTGTCTTTGGTCTCCTTTTGAAGTCTCTGAGGATATAGCATCTTAGGCTTGTACTCAGGAGCCTTTGGCAATGTAGGATAAATGTCATGAGAGTCTAGGACTGGGTTGTCCGCACACTTTGGAGGGGCGTGCTCTACTTCTTCCTTCTTCTCCTCTGGAGCTTCTTTTTCAACGGGCTCCTTACTAACTTGTGCTTCCATACTTGTCACTTGTCCATTTATCAAAGTGATAGCCTTGCATTCCTCTCTTGGATTTGGAATTGTGTTATCAGGAAGGCTATTAGTGGTCTTCTGATCAATTTCATTAACTCTGGTGGCTATTTGACCCATTTGAATCTCCAAATTCTTGATTGATGCTCTGGTTTCCTGCACAAAACTCCTCATCATTTCCCAATTAGAATCTTCTTGGAATTTAGAATTTGCCTGTGGAGGTGGTTGTTGTTGATGATATTGAAATTGGCGGTTATTATAATTGTTTTGTTGGAAGCCACCCTGAGAATTATTGTTGAAGTTCTGAGGTCTTTGAGGTTGGTCTCTCCACCCTAAATTTGGGTGATTTCTCCACCCTTGATTGTAGGTCTGACAATAGGGATCATTATTGGGATTTCTAGGAGCACTCGCCATGTAATTAACCTGTTCAGAAGAGAATTGAGCATGATCATAATTATCATTCTACACAAAATTACTTGTCATGTCATAAGAGACCTCTTGGGGTGGATTTTGGGTGTTGATAGCTGAGACTTGCATGCCACCCATCTGTTGAGTAAGTAGATTTATTTGCTGAGACATAAGCTTGTTCTGAGCAAGAAGAGCATTAACAACTTTCACTTCCAATACGCCTCTCTTCTGAGAGGTCTCAGAGTTCACAGGATTCCTGTTAGATGAGTATAAGTATTGGTTGCTAGCAACCAATTCAATAAGCTCAATAGTCTCCTCCAGTGTCTTCTTGTTGTGCAATGAGCCTCCTGCAGAATTATCTAAGCACATCTTGGACATTTCACCTAAACTTTCATAGAAGATATCTAGTTGTGTCTATTTGGAGAACATGTCCGGAGGGCATTGCCTAGTCAGTAGCTTGTATCTCTCCCAAGCTTCATAAAGAGTTTCACCATCCTTCTGCCTGAAGGTTTGAACCTCCACCCTTAGCTTAGTAAGCTTATTTGGTGGAAAAAATTTAGAAAGAAACTCAGTAACAACCTTGTTCCAAGTATCCAAACTTTCTTTAGGTTGGAAATCTAGTCATAGCTTTGCTCCGTCCCTCAGAGCAAACGGGAAGAGCGTTAGTTTGTACACCTCTGGGTTCACTTCATTTGTCTTCACAGTATCACAAATCTGCAGAAAATTGGAAATAAATTTATTTGGGTCCTTGTGGGGAAGACCATGATACTAGCAGTTTTGTTGCACCAAGGTGACCAATTGTGGCTTCAACTCAAAGTTGTTTGCAGCTATAGGAGGCACCACAATGCTTTTTCCATAAAGATCTGCAGTAGGAGCAGAGTAAGAGCCAAGTACTATCCTTTGTTGCTCATTCCCATTCGGGTTTGCCACATTGGCATTATCAGCATTGTTAGGATCCATAGTGGATTCTGCAGCTTTGTAAAGTCTTGCTTGTTGTAAACACCGCCTGAAAGTCCTTTCAGGTTCAGGATCAAAGTCTAAGAGGTGTTCCTTGTCTCTGTTCCTGCGCATAAACAAATGGAAGACAAGAAAAAAATGGAACTCTCAACGTCAGAGTGCAGAGAATTCCCAGTGAGGTAACCTGAACTAGTAAACACCAAACTTTATTTTAGAAATTACTAAAAAATATTAGTGCTATTAAAATATTTTTTTCAAAAATATTTAAAGCAAAATTTAAATAAAATTAAAAATAAAATGCCTAATCTAAGTAATCAAACAACTAATAGTTGTTAATCACTATCAATCCCCGGCAACGGCACCAAAAACTTGTTGCGGTGTTAACAACCACAAAATAACCGGCAAGTGCACCGGGTCGTACCAAGTAATACCTCAGGTGAGTGAGGGTCGATCCCACGAGGATTGATGGATTAAGCAACAATGGTTAAATGATTTACTTAGTTAGGCAAGCAGAAAAGAGTGTTGGATGTTCAAAGAGCATTAAACAATAATCAAGAATATCAGAATGCAAGCAGTAAAGAAGTTGTGAAATATATATGGAGAAACAGTTAAGGTTTCAGAGATATCTATTTTCTGGATTGACTTTTCTTGTTAATTTATTTTAATCATGCAAGATTTAATTCATGGCAAACTATATGTGACTAGACTCTAATTCCTTAGACATTCTTAGTCTCCTCTAAAATTCATCAACTGCCAATTCCTTGGTCAATTAATTCCAATTAGAGGGTGATGATCAAATTCCAGTTTATATGCCACAAGAATCCTAATTATCCAAAAATAAGGGGATTATAAGTCACGTATCCCGTTAAATACAAACAAATAGAAATTCAGGATAATGTGTTTTCAAGCTGTTGTTCAAGTAAAGAGCTTTTCCAAGTTATATAAGAACTCAATTAGAACATGGGTCATACTTTCGTTCCACCCAAATTCATAAAATAAAGAACGAAAACAATTATTAAAATATAAATCAAAACATGAATTAAAATAGAAAAATAATAATATCAATCCATACAATAGACAGAACTCCTAACCTTAACAGTGGAGGTTTAGTTGCTCATGGCTCAGAGAGAAAATAAGGATTATGATAAAATGTATTTTGATAGTCTGGAATTGAATGAAAAGTTCAATGTTGCATATCCTTTTATATCTAATCCTAATAAATTTAAATCCTAATTTTTAAAACTAAATAATATCTTTTTCCTAATTTCAAATAATATTTAAATTTAAATCAGAATTAATTATGGCAATCAACAAGTCCCGGGGACCACTTGATTCCTTCACTTTGCAGCCTCTATTTTGTGCTTTTTGGGTTGAAAACTGGGTCAAAAGTAGCCCAGAAATCGCTGGGGAAGAATTCTGAGTTTGCAGTACGTCGCGCATGTCGCGCGTACGCGCCAGGTGCGCGTGCGCACCGATGGACTTTTTGCTAATGTGTGCGTGTACGTGATGTGCACGTGCGCTTCCTTAAACGCTTTGCGAAGCCCTGGATGTTAGCTTTCCAACGCAACTGAAACCGCTTCATTTCAACCTCTGTAGCTCAAGTTATGATTGATTGAATGCGAAGAGGTCAGGCTTGACAGCTTTGTGATTCCTTCCATTTCCATCAAATCCAGCCAAATACTACCTAAAATAAATAGAATTGCATAAAACTCAAAGTGGCATCCATAGTTGCTAAAAGATAATTAATTATTTCTTAAACTCATCAAGTTAAATACAAACTCACTAGAAAAAGATAGGAAAGATGCTCACGCATCGCTAACCTAACCCACCCTAACCCTAGTTTCCACCCATTCCCCCTTACCACACTCACAAAAGGAAGAAATAAAGAAAGGAAAGAAAGAAAAAAAAGAAGAAAAGAACAGGAGAGAGGGATAGGAACGAAGAAGAAGGAGACGCGTCGTGGCTGGTGGGTCTCGCTACCGCACCGTCGAAAGATAGAGCGCAGCCTTAAGAAAGAGGGGGAGTGGTCATTGTCGCTGCAGAGAAGCCGCACCGCCACTGCACCACGCCTCGCCACCACCGTCGTGTCATCGCCACTAGCTTTGTCGGATCTTTGCCGCCGAACCCTTCTTCCCGCTGCGGTTGGAATTGTGAACAGGGGAGGGAAAAGAAGATGCGAGCCATGGCCGAAGGGGAGGAGGCGCCATGTTTGGTAGCCCCCATCGCGTTCGCCGTCGTCTTCGCAGGGTTCATTGCCGTCATCATCGCCGTCGTGAAGCCCTCGCCATTGGTCCGCTTTGAAGCCACGGTCGAGTAGAGCCGCGTGAGAGAGGAGACACGGAGGAAGGAGCCACCGCCATTGAAGCTGGGTCTGTCACTGCCGTCGGTGTTTTGCCGTCACCGCCACTGCTATTGGGAGCTGCGCTGCCCTTACCGAGCCTATGCTGCCGAGAAACACCACTGCCGCCGCTGAGAACGCACTGCCGGTAAGGGTTTCGAGTTGAATCCAGTTCTTTTGAATTTCCAAGAAAACGTTACAATCACTGCATGTTGGTTTTAGTCGCCGTCACCGGAGTTTTGGTCACCGCTGTCGCTTGGAATGGTTGCCGGGGCTGTCAAGAAACCAGTTCAGAGACCGTGGCTGTTTTGTTTTGTTATTACAGTAAGTATTTCTATTTCGGAGACCCCGCGTTAGTATTCTGTTACGTGTATTAAAGTCTTTGCAATATTATTGGTTTTAGGAGTTAGTAAACAAGGTTGCATGTTGTGTTTTAAAGCTATTTATGCTATTCTGAAAGTGAGCAGAGCTGGAATTGAAGTTGCCGTTGATTTCGAGTTGAGAGAAAAGAGTTCAGTTGACGCATTTAGGTTATGGTTTTGACTTGTCAAGGTAGGGACTTTTTCTAAAAACTAATTTATTTTAAATTAGAGTTTTTATAAATTGATATGATGTGTGAAATGCATTTTCAGTGATTATGTAAGTCTTATGAATTGTCTGGTTTGTCTTGGAAAAATATGGTTACCTGTTTGATTGCACTATTGACTAATTTTGTTAAATTGAAGATTTTTGGGTTGGTTTAATTTGAAATGATTTTGATAGTTTGAAATTTGAATTTTGCTTTATTGGAAACTGATTTGGTTTTGGACTTGTTGGAAAAGGTTGAGGATTGGTTTGGTCGGGACCCGAAAAGGGTGGCAAAGTCTAAGTTTTAGGGGAGATGCTGCCGGAATTTCTATAAAATCCAAAACTCTAATTGAAATGTCATTTATAAAATTACAAATTTAGGAATTTTATTATTTTACTTGAATTATTTAAGAAAATGATGAATTATGCTTTAAATTGAATTATTGAAAAGAGAATTATGATTGAGCCTTATTTCTTAAGAAAAGACTTATATTTGAGGGGTTGATTTAAATATGAGAAGGGTTATATCTTTTTAAATTTGATTAAAGAATCACATTCGGAGTTGTTTTAGTGAATTTAAAAGAAATTGGACTTTGATTGAGTAACTCTGTTTGTGACGTTTTGGAAGAAGCTAGAGAATTTGGTTTTAAAAGTGAACTTGAAGGTGGTTCTAATTTGAATGGACTGATTTTGTTCTAAGTAAGTCGATTTTCCAAATTGTTTGGGACTTTTGAATTCTTGTGATTTGATTTTGATTCAAATTAAGAAAATAATGATTTTTAAGAATCTTTAATGAATTTAAGGAATTGAAATTTAGTAGATTCTCCCTCGAAATCTTGAGATTTTGTGGCGGTAATTAATTAATAATTCCTAATTTAAAGTGGTTAAGCGGATGGTTTAAGAATGAAATGATTTTTGAGGATGGTTTAGAAAAATTAGATGGTGTAGAAAAGAATGTTATAAAGAGAAAGGATTTTTAGTTTCAAAGTAAAGTGATTTGAGGAAAGTGATATATGGCATGAATGATGATTTACTTGATGTGGATTGTTGAGGAAGTGCGAAAATAATTATGAATGAATTGGAAAGATAACAAAAATGAGCTTGAATTTGATTGTAATATGCCTCAGGGTAAGATGCAGTGGTGTTATTCACTTGCTCTGAGTAAGAGGCGAAAATACCAGGTACGATGCAGTGGTGTTATCCACTTGCTCAGGTTAAGAGTTTGAAACTCCGAGTAAGATGCAAGGGTGGAGTTCTATCGCCTCTTGCTCTGGGTTGAGAACTGTAACACCACCTAGGTAAGAGGCAGGGTGAAGTTGTCCCCTACTTTGGGTACGCGGGTAAGATGCAAGGGTTGCGGTGTTGTCCTACTTGCTTCGTGTTTGGTGTTCTGTCCTGGGTTAGCTACCAGACATGTCGAGTTTGGCTTTATAACTGACAAATGAGACTCATCAACCATAGGGCATGCATTCATCATATGCATTTATGTGACATTATTTAGGTGTGTATATTATAATTGGTTTGCTTATGTGAATAAATATGTTTAATTGCTAATTGCTCTACGTGATGTAATTGCTTGATTGTGTTTGAACCTTCTTACTTGTGTTTGTGACTGAAGTTAAGTGGATTGTGACGAATTAGATGTTGATTGAATTATTTGGGCCAAGGGCCGTGTTTGGTTTGTGTTCCGAGGGTTACCTGAAATTGAAGGTCGATCTCGGATGAGATCTTATATGCTGGTCGGAGCGGCAGAGTCCGAGCTGATGATGGTGGTCGGAGTCGCTGTGTTCGAGTTGTTGGACTTGGTGATGATGCTGATCCTTCGTCCCCGGAAGGTGGGGGGTACCTAATGTTCCGAAGGTTACCTGAAACTGAAGGTCGATCTCGGATGAGATCTTCTATGCTGGTCGGAGCGGCGGAGTCTGAGCTGATGATGGTGGTCGGAGTCGCTGTGTCCGACTTGTTAGACTTGATGATGATGTTGATCCTTCATCCCCGGAGGGTGGGGGTACCTGCAAGGGACTCCGATGCTTAAGTTAGCAAGGATATTAAGCAGGTATTGAGTAGAATCAGAGTATGAGTTATACCTGGGTGCTCTAGTGTATTTATAATGGCGTAGAGTGACCTTCTTAGATAAGATAAGTTAGTTATCTTATCTTATCTTTATCTTCGAGCGAGGTCATCTTATCTTTAAGGGAACCGCCTTTATCTCTATAGGCTTGGGCCGCCCTTGGATTCGGGTCGTGTTCCTCTTCTTGGGCCCTTTTATTGGGCTTTTCTGTGACTTGGCTGAGCTCTTTAAGAAGAGGTCGGGTCATCCTGACCGGAAGAGGTCGATCGCTTTGTCTATAGAACATCTCGGGTCGGACACCTCGACCCAGGGTATGAACAGTGCCCCTGCTCGAGCTTGGTCTTTTATCTGGCGGTCGAGTCTTGGTTTTAGGACTTCGAGCCTTCTCGGGTAAAGCCGAACTCGAGCATTTTGTCGCTTTATCTTCCGTAGAGCTCTTTCTTAAATACGGAACATTTATGTTCCGTTTCTTCTGAAAGCGCGCGCTTTTGCCTTTTAGCGTTTTCCTTGGGAATGTGCAAGGGTTTTTAATTCCCCCATTAATTTGTTCCGTTTCTCTTGATTTTTCTCTTTTCAAATTTTTGTATCCAAGAGACGGTTTTCCTTTCCCTATAACTTCCCTTTTCTTTCGCTGTTTCCTGTTTTGCGCTTCTTGTCTCTCTGTGATGTTTTGGCCTTCGCTTGGTGCTTCTGCTTTGTGATCGATTCTCTGCTACTCGCTTTTTAAAGTTTTCTCCCTTCTTCCAGGTTGGTTTTGCTTTCTTCCTCACCTTTTTATTTCTGCTACTTTTGCTTTTGATCCTTTTGATGACGCCTTGATCTTGAACTTTTTTCTTCGTTCCTGTCTTTGGAATGTGATTCTCCAGTAAAGTTTTAATTTTGCCTGAGTTGTTGTTGGAAAGCTTGCATCTTTTTGTACCACTATGCTTGACTGTCGCTATGATGTATGTTTTTCTTTCTGTATGCTTTCGGTTGGATTTCCTGGCTCTGGCTTCCTTTTAGGGTTGATTTCCGTACTGCCGTTTTGAAAAAGGTTATTCCTTTGATAACTTGTTTGCTTCGTTGATGATTTTGCTATACTGGTTGATGACTGCTCTTCAGTAGAGATGGTGGTTTTTGATGACTTTCTTTTGACTTTTTGCCTTTTTCTTCTTGGGACGCTCGTTTTGTTTGAAAAGATGATTTTATCTTTGTAGCTCTTTCACTCTGCTATTGCCTCCAAAGGATGCCCCTGGACTTTGGTGTGTGTCTTGGGGTTTTCCTTTTACTATTTTTGTGTGCTCTAAGGTCGCGTTTGCTCGAGTTGCTTCCTTTTTGTCCAGACCTGTTTTTTGGGGTTGGTAACCCGTTTCCTTTTCTTTGTAGGATTAGTTGGCCATGTCGTCTCGCAAAAATATTGTTGAGGCGTCCTCTAAGGTACCTGAGGGAATGTCCGAGTGGTTGGACTCCCTGGTGTTGCTGTGTGTATCCCTAGCTAATGCAGAATTCTGCACAGAGTTTAGGAAACACCATCGGATCTGTAGTAGCGAGAATCAAGAACGCAATTATGAGTTGGTGGAACCCGATTCTGATGACAGGGTATGCTTTCCTACTTCGACCCAGGGAGAGCGTCCTTTCTTTTATGCTTACGATTTCTTCTTTAGCCAGATGGGAATTGCCCTTCCTTTTACTTCCTTTGAGACCGACCTATTGTGGTCTTGCAACGTGGCCCCCTCTCAGCTTCATCCGAACTCTTGGGGCTTTATCAAGATCTTTCAGATGGTTTGTCATGAGTTTGGCGTTAAACCCTCTTTAACCCTTTTTCTGTATCTCTTTGTGTTGACCAAGCCTGGGACTACCAAAAAGAAAGCTTCTTGGATTTCTTTTAGGTCGGCCCAGGGACATACAGTCTTCTCCATGTATGATGAGTCTTTCCGTGATTTTAAGAATTATTTTTTCAAGATCCGAGCTGTTGAAGGAGCTCGTCCTTTCTTCCTAGATGAGAATAGTGAGCCTCGTTTTCCTTTAGAGTGGCAGAGGAATGTAGTTGTGTCTAGGTATACCTGGGAGATGTTAGACGAGGTTGAGCAGGCCTTTGTTGCTGCTTTAAAGGACATTTGGGGGGGAGCCTCTTCATCTTGAGACCAAGAAATTTCTGGGGGATTCGTCCTTGATTCGTGCTGTTCTGGGTATTTTATAAACTGTGTACCCATGTCTTTTGTTTTCTGCTTTCTTTTCTGGGTATTCACAAGTTGTTTGTATTTTTCCTGTTTTTCAAAGATGTCGAAGAATAATGATTCACTGAAGGTCTTTAAGAAGGCGAGGAAGGCTACCGCGGCTCAAAACATCCCGACAAAGGTGGTCGGGGAAGGGTCTTCCCAAGTTTTATCGAAACCGTCCATCCCGAGCTCTCCTGGGCCGAGGAGGATGATTCTGACTCCCCGGGTTCGTTTGGTCGACCTACCTCAGCCTTCAGTGGGTACCTCTGCTCCTCTAGTTGCTCCTCCTCCAAAAAGACCTCGGACTATCGAGCCGTTTAATCTTGGTGCGCCCGATTTTGATGCTGTTGGGTTTGTAGACCAACAAATTGCTCCCTATGGTGTGATGCCTACCGACGATGTATCTATTCTTCATCATCTAGAGTTTATTACTCGGAGTGGTGTTACTCTGGCACACATGGGGGCGGCTTTGTACCGAACTGCTCAAGATCTTCCTATTCCTGCGACCAAGGCTTTTATGGAGGAGGCAAAATCAGAATTTGACCGAATTAAGGGTTTGAAGGAGGAGCTCGAGGTGGAAGTGGCCGAGCTGAAAAAAGAGCTAAAGGGGGAAAAAGCCCGGGCTGTTGGTCTGGCGGCTGCTGCGCAACTGGCCGAGGATACGGCATAAAAGCACAAGGATAGCTATGTTGCTACTTATAAAGAGGTGATGGAGCTCAGCAGTAGGTTGGAGTCTATTCAGGCCGATTATTCTGAACTTCAAAGTCATTTCGTAGGTAGTGTTACTGCGGCTTATGAGAATCTGAAAGAGCAATTCCAAGTTCTTGCGCCAGATCTCGACCTTTTCCTTATTAGTCTGGATAATATTGTTAGGGATGGTAAGATTGTCCTTGACGACCCCGATGATGATGATGATGCCGTCCCTCCTCCAGTTACTTCTGTCAAAGCCTCTGTTGTCCCGTCTTCCTCAACCTCGACAGTTGAAGCTACTCAGCCGGAAATCTGATCCAGATATCCAGATTTTGAACCGGGATGACGGGACAGTGGACGCAGTTCCCCTCAGACTTGCCCTTCTTCTCCCCAAGATGCTGCTACTGGAAAGCCTTTGGATCCTCGATAATTTTTCTGATATGTTTGTGTATAGCCTGGTTTTTGTGGGCTTTGGAACTCTTTATTTTTGTAAGTTTGTGATATCTGACTTTGGCTGCTCCAGTTGCTACTTTAGCAACTTTATTTTGAAAAACAAAATAGTTTCACTTGCTCTTGGGGTTGGCTTCAAGCGGCCTCTTGAGTCTTTGTTTTATGGTAACTGCCTTGTTTTTGTGATATGCTTGCTTGCAGCTTTCTTTAGCATTTACCTGGAATCTTCAGAGTGTTTTTTATCTGACCTCTTTTGATTGCCTTTGTGCTCCTCGTTTTTGCCTTAGTTGAAGCGTCCGTTTAAGGCTAGTTATTTGTTTAAGTATTCTTTTGATAGAATACTTTTTTGATTGACTTTGGCGAGGTTGAGGTTTATCGGGTTGAGTTATCTCCCCTCTGTTGGTTGATTCTCTCAGTTAATCTTTCTTGAGTTATTTCTAGTAACCCCTTGGGATTACTTTTTATAACTTTTTGTAGTTTTAACCCGACTTCTTCATGTTGTCCCTGTTCTGTTACTAGGTGATCCTTTTTCTTAGATCTTGTTCAGATCTCTTTTGAGGCTTTACCTTTTGTAACTTTATCTTTTTTGGGCTGACTTTGTCATGTCGGACTTCGTCGAGTTACTTGATACTCCTATTTCTTGGACCTTGTTTAGGTCTCTTTCAGGGATTATCTTTTGTAACTTTATCTTTCCGGGCCGACTTCATCAGGTTGGGCCCTGTCGAGTTGACTTGATAATCCTCTTTTTTAGACCATGTTCAGGTCTCTTTCAGGGATTATCTTTGTGACTTTACATCTTGGACCGACTTTGTCATGTCGGATCCTGTCGAGTTACTTGGTAATCCTCTTTCTTGGACCTGGTTCGGGTCTCTCAGGGATCACCTTTTGTAACTTTTATCTTCCCGGGCCGACTTTGTTACGTCGGACCCTGTCGAGTTACTTGATAATCCTCTTTCTTGGGCCTTGTTTAGGTCTCTTTCAGGGATTATCTTTGTAGCTTTACATCTTGGACCGACTTTGTCATGTCGGATCCTGTCGAGTTACTTGGTAATCCTCTTTCTTGGACCTAGTTCGGGTCTCTTTCAGGGATCACCTTTTGTAACTTTTATCTTCCCGGGCTGACTTTGTTACGTCGGACCCTGTCGAGTTACTTGATAATCCTCTTTCTTGGACCTTGTTTAGGTATCTTTCAGGGATTATCTTTTGTAACTTTTTGTAGGAGTCCGACTTCATCATGTCGGGCTCTTCGAAGTTATAGTAATCCTCTTTTATAGGGTTGGCCAGACCTCTTTCCAGGGCTTTACTTATAACTTGGTTTGTTGGGGCTGGTCCGACTTTAGGTATCGGCCAACCTTTAAGCTATTTTATAGAAATCCATTTTATTAGGACCTTGTCAGGTCCTTTCTATGGATCACTTTTTATAGCTTCTTGTATTATTCTATTTTCACCTTTGCCGATTTTGTAGAATTTTGGGTTTTAACCCTCGTTTTTATCGTGATTGCACAGTGAATTTGGTTTTCACTTTTTGTCGATCTGTAGCTTTATAATCGGGCGATGATTGTTTTTAGAATAATACGACTTGAACGTTTGTAGAAAATCTGAAAATTTTTTTTAAGAGAAATGGAAATATATACATGCGGGGGTTAGTTTGTAGGTCTTGGGCCTGGCACTTCGTTAAAAAACCTTTTCAGGAAAAAGAGTGTGCCTTGTCCCAAGATCCCTTGTCCTCTCTAACTATAGTACCTTCTTAAGTTGCAGGCGTGCCATGACCTTGGCAGCTCTCGCCCGTCGAGTTTGGAAAGCCTGTAGTAGCCCTTCCCTAGTACTTCTATGACTCGGTAGGGTCCTTTCCAATATGCAGCCAGCTTTCCTTCTCCAGGTCGAGTTGTTCCAATGTCATTTCAGATTAGAATGAGGTCATTCTCCATGAAGGTCCGCTGTATTACTTTTTGATTGTATCTGGAAGCCATTCGTCGCTTCAATGCTTCTTCCCTTATTCGAGCTCTTTCTCAGACTTCTTGGAGTAATTCGAGCTCTTCCCTTTGAAGTTGGGAATTGGCGTCTTCACTATAGTAGATCACTCTGGGGGATCTTTCTTCAATCTCTACTGGGATCATGGCCTCCATCCTGTAGGCTAATCGGAAAGGTGACTCCTTTATCGTGGAATGTGGAGTCGTTCGATATGCCCATAGGACTTGCGGGAGCTCTTCAGCCCAGGCTCCCTTTGCATCTTGTAATATCTGTTTTAACCCTGCTAATATAACTTTGTTAGCAGCTTCAGCTTGCCCATTGGCTTGTGGGTGCTCAACACAGGTGAATTGTTGTTTTATATTCAGGTCGGCCGCTAGTTTTCTGAAGCCTGCGTCTGTGAACTGGGTACCATTATCTGTAGTGATGAAGAATGGAACTCCGAACCTTGTGACGATATTCGATACAGGAATTTCTGACTTCTTTGAGCTGTGGCATTGGCTAGGGGTTCTGCCTCGATCCATTTTGTGAAGTAGTCTATTCCTACTATGAGGAATTTGACTTGTCCTGATCCTTGGGGAAAGGGTCCGAGGAGATCGAGTCCCCATTTTGCGAATGGCCATGGTGAGGTTGCGCTGATGAGTTCCTTGGGTGGAGCGATGTGGAAGTTAGCATGCTTCTGACATGGCGAACATGTCTTTACGAAATCTGTGGCTTCTTTTTGTAGGGTTGGCCAATAGAATCCGGCCCGTAGTACTTTTTTGGCGAGTGCTTGTGCTCCGAGGTGATTGCCACAAATGCCACTGTGTACTTCTTCTAAGATATCCTTAGTATTGTAAGTCGGCACGCATTTTAGCAATGGTGTTGAAATCCCTCTTTTGTATAAAGTGTTATTTATGATGGTATAGTATTGTGCTTCCCGTTTTAACTTTTTTGCCTCTTTCTCATCTGTAGGGAGGGCCTCTGTTGTGAGGTAATTAATTATGGGGGTCATCCATCCCTGATCGCGACTTGTTATGGCAAGGATCTTTTCTTCTTCCGAGATTGATGGCTTCTGTAGAATTTCTTAGATAAAGCTTCTATTGTTACCTCCTGGTTTGGTGCTGGCTAGTTTTGAGAGTGCATTAGCTCGGGCATTCTGTTCTCGGGGTATGTGTCGAATCTCATGCTCTCCGAGTTGTCCAAGCTGTTCCCGGGTTTTGTCCAGGTACTTTTTCATAGTGGGATCCTTAGCTTGGTAGCTGCCTGTTATTTGTGAAGTGACTACCTGTGAATCGCTGAAGATGATAAGTTTTTGAGCTCCGACCTCCCTAGCCAGCTTCAAACTTGCTAGTAGTGCCTCATATTCCGCTTGATTATTCGAGGCGGGGAACCCAAATTTGAGGGAGAGTTCGATCTGGGTCCCCTGGTCGCTTTCGATTATTACGCCTGCACCACTTCCCGTTTTATTTGAGGATTCGTCCACGTATAGATTCCATTTTGTGGGGACTTCCGGTGTGTCCGTAAATTTCGCAATGAAGTCGGCCAGGTATTGAGATTTGATGGCCGTTCGAGCTTCGTATTGAAGGTCGAATTCGGACAACTCGACTGCCCATTGCAAGATTCTACCTGCCAAGTTTGTTTTTTGTAAGATTCCTTTTATGGGCTGGTTGGTCCGAATTTTAGTGGTGTGAGACTGGAAATATGGGCGAAGTCGTCGAGATGTTACTATGAGAGCGTAAGCGAATTTTTCTATTTTTTGGTAGTTTAACTCGGATCCTTGTAATGCTTTGCTGATAAAGTATATGGGTTGTTGCCCATTGTTGTCTTCTTGGACCAGTGCTGAGGCTATTGCCCGATTTTCCACTGCGAGGTACAAGATGAGTGGTTCCCCTTCCCGTGGCCGACTCAATATAGGTGGCTGTCCCAGAAATTTTTTGAAATCTTGGAAGGCTTGCTCGCATTCAACTGTCCATTCAAACTCCTTTCCCTTCCTTAGAGTGGCGTAGAAGGGGAGAGACCTTATTGCGGATCCCGCCAGGAATTTGGACAAGGCTGCCAGTCACCCGTTGAGTTGTTGTACCTCTTTGATGCAAGTCGGGCTTTTCATGTCGAGTACGGCCCTGCACTTGTCCGGGTTTACCTCGATTCCTCTCTGTGTGATCATAAAACCCAAGAATTTACCAGCTTCTACTGCGAAGGTACATTTTACGGGATTGAGTCGCATGCCGTGTTGTCTTATGATGTTGAATACTTGTGTCAGGTTGGATAATAACATCTCTTCATTTTGCGTCTTCACTAGCATGTCGTCTACGTAGACCTCCATGATCTTTCTGATGTGTTTCGAAAAAACTTTATTCATTAATCTTTGGTAAGTGGCTCTAGCGTTCTTGAGACCGAAGGGCATAACAATGTAGCAGTAATTTGCCTTTGGGGTTAAGAAAGAGGTTTTTTCTTGGTCGGGTGGGTACATTGGGATTTGGTTGTATCCTGAGTATGCGTCCATAAAGGAGAGGTATTTGTATCCGGAGGAGGCATTTACCAGTGCGTCGATGTTTGGGAGCGGATAAGGATCTTTCGGGCAAGCTTTGTTGAGATCGGTATAGTCGATGCACATTCTCCACTTTTCATTTGACTTTTTTACCAAAACAACATTAGCAAGCCATAGCGGGTATTTGACTTCTCTTATGAAGCCTGCCTCCAGTAGAGCTCGTACCTGTTCTTCCACCGCTTGAAAGCGTTCTGGTCCTAGCTTTCTGCGCCTTTGTTGTACCGGCCGAGATCCTGAGTAGACTGCTAGCTTGTGGCACATTAGTTTGGGATCTATGCTTGGCATGTCTGCAGCCTTCCACGCAAAGAGGTCGGCGTTGTCGCGTAGGAACTGTATGAGTGATTCTTTTATGTCCCCTTTTAGGAGTGTGCCGATGTTGGTTATTTGGTCCGGGGTGTTCCCGATCTGGATTTTCTCTATTTCTCCTTCAGGTTGTGGGCGGAGTTCCTCCCGCCTCTGAATTCTACCGAGCTCAATTGTGTGGAATTCTTCTCCTCTGCCTCTGAGGTTTAGACTTTCGTTGTAATAGCGGCGCGCCATTTTTTGGTCTGCCTTTACTGTGGCTATTCCTTCTGTGGTTAGGAACTTCATGCATAGATGCGGAGTCGAGACTATTACGCCGAGTTGATTTAATATTGTTCGACCTATTAGGGCATTGTAGGCTGAGCTTACGTCAACGACGATGTAATCTATTTTGAGTGTTCTTGACTGACTTCCCTTTCCAAAAGTTGTATGGAGCGGGATGTATCCCATTGATTGAACCGGGGTATCTCCTAACCCGAACAGGCTGTCCGGATATGCTCTGAGTTCCTTTTCTTCCAAGCCGAGTTTGTCGAAGACAATTTTGAATAAGATATCGGCAGAGCTCCCCTGGTCTATCAATGTGCGGTGAAGATTTGCGTTTACCATTATAATAGTTATCACCATGGGATCGTTGTGCCCTGCCGTGACGCCGAATGCGTCTTCCTTGGTAAAAGTGATCGCCGGGATGTCGGGTGTTTCCTTCTTTTCTGCGATGTGGTATACGTCTTTGAGATGTCTCTTACGGGATGATTTGGAAATTCTTCCCCCGGCGAATCCACCGTGTATCATGTGGATTCGGGATGATGGTCCGACTTCTCTGCTCTTCTTCTTTTCCTTTGTTCATCATCATGGGTGGCTAGGTAGCGATCTAGCTCCCCTTCTCGTACGAGCTTTTCTATGACGTTTTTCAAGTCAAAACACTCATTGGTGGAGTGCCCGCGGATCCAATGGTATTCACAATATTCAACCCGATTTCCTCCTCCTTTTTTGCCTTTGAGTGGTCGAGCTGGTGGTATTTTTTCTGTGTTGCAAACCTCTCTATAGACATCCACAAGAGACACCCGAAGAGGGGTGTAATTGTGGTACTTTTTGATTTTCTCTCCATGTCGATCTTCCTTTTTTCTGGAATCTTTGTCTTTATCCCGAGGGGTGAACCCTGCTTTTGAGGTCTCTTCTAATCGGGAGTTTTTCTCCATGTTGATGTACTTTTCCGCTCGCTCCTGCACCTCGTTCAGAGATGTGGGGTACTTTTTTGATATGGATTGACTAAAAGGCCCTTCTCGCAGACCATTAATGAGACCCATGATGGCAGCTTCTATTGGAAGGTTTTGTATATCCATGCATGTTTTGTTGAATCTCTCCATGTAGTTACGCAGGGTTTCCCGCTCTCCTTGTCTAATTCCTAGTAAGCTCGGAGTGTGTTTAGCTTTGTCCTTTTGGATGGAGAATCTGGCCAGGAATTTTTTAGCCATGTCGTCGAAACTTGAGATGGACCTAGGGGGAGATTGTCGAACCATCTAATTGCTGTTTTTGTTAAAGTGGTTGGAAAGGCTTTGCAACGAACTGCATCTGAGGCATCGGTGAGGTACATTCTTCTTCTGAAGTTGCTGAGATGATGGCTAGGATCTGTAGTGCCGTCGTATAAGGTCATGTCTGGGAGTTTAAAGTCCTTTGGGATTTTTGTCTTCATGATTTCCTTGGTGAATGGGTCTTGCTCCTTTCGTGCGTTGTCTTCGGGAGTGGATCGGCTGGCTTTCGTCTTGACATCAGCTTCAAGTTTTAGGAGTTTGGTCTCCAGTTCCCGGCGTCGCCTTATTTCTCTTTGTAGATCCTTCTCGGCCTCTCATTGACGTAGGGCGTCTTCCTCAAGTTGTTTTAACCGATCTTGGAATGTTTCCAGGGCTCCCTCGTTTGGGGAGTTCTCATTGTTGATTTGGGGAGTATCTTTTGGTGTTGTGCCCATGTTTTTGTGCGGCGTTCTTTCTTCTAGATTTGAGGTGTGATTGTTGTCATGGTCATCTGCCATGGTAATGGGATGACTTCCAGGTTCCCCGGCAACGGCGCCAATGTTGCGAGGGTTACCTGAAACTGAAGGTCGATCTCGGATGAGATCTTCTATGCTGGTCGGAGCGGCAGAGTCCGAGCTGATGATGGTGGTCGGAGTCGCTGTGTCTGACTTGTTGGACTTGGTGATGATGCTGATCCTTCGTCCTCGAAAGGTGGGGGGGTACCTAATGTTTCGAGGGTTACCTAAAACTGAAGATCGATCTCGGATGAGATCTTCTATGCTGGTCGGAGCGGCAGAGTCCGAGCTGATGATGGTGGTCGGAGTCGCTGTGTCCGACTTGTTGGACTTGGTGATGATGCTGATCCTTCGTCCCCGGAGGGGGGGGGGGGTACCTGCAAGGGACTCCGATGCTTAAGTTAGTAAGGGTATTAAGCAGGTATTGAGTAGAATCAGAGTATGAGTTATACCTGGGTGCTCCAGTGTATTTATAATGGCGTAGAATGACCTTCTTAGATAAGATAAGTTAGTTATCTTATCTTATCTTTATCTTCGAGCGAGGTCATCTTATCTTTAAGGGAACCGCCTTTAACTCTATAGGCTTGGGCCGCCCTTGGATTCGGGTCGTGTTCCTCTGCTTGGGCCCTTTTATTGGGCTTTCCTGTTACTTGGTCGAGTTCTTTAAGAAGAGGTCGGGTCATCCTGACCGGAAGAGGTCGGTCGCTTTGTCTGTAGAACATCCCGGGTCGGACACCTCGACCCAGGGTATGAACAGTTTGTGTTTCTTGTTTAGGAAAGTATGAAAAATCAAATTGATATAGCATAAGCTTAATGAACCTATGCTTGGAACAACTTGATCATTCATACTGTCTAGGAAAGACTTTTAAAAAGGTTTTGGATTTTTAAAGAATTAACGGATTTATCTTTTAAAAAGGATTTCAGATTTTTCAATAAGAATCTTTGGTTTGGAAAAGATACATAAGGCGGTTATTAATCAGTATATTTTTTAAAACAATTTTATTCTACGTATCTTAATATAGCAATTCTCTAACCCTATAGTGAGAACCAGCGAGGACGATGTTCTCACTCCTCTACAAGTCTTTTCTTTTTTAGGATATGGGCGACAAAGTTCGGAAGAGTTTATTTCATTTTTCTGTTTACATGTTATTTTTGTATTGCTTTAGATATTATGTTTCCCTTGCCTTTAACTTTATAAGTTTTGTAAGAGGGATAGGAATTTGATATGATATGCTTGTAAATTAATAATAATATATATATATATATGTATATATATGTATTCTTTGTAAGTATTGTAATTTGTATTGTAAGTATGGATGTAAATACGGTTTTAAAGTTTTAAACAGGCTCCTATTTAGTAGTAAATATGTTAAGAGTCGTCGTAATACCCGATCTATTAGAGTGGCGCAGGCGAAAGTGTGACATTCTAAAAGCTAGGGTGTTACAATTCTCAATGAATAAGTGGATATTGGAAGAGTTTTTTCGGGTGTTGAATAGTGGATGCTTATATTCTTTTGTGACACATTTTTTGTTTGATTTGCTCAGCTGTATTAGGGTGTTTTTGATTGTAGGGGAAAGAAGCTATAGACATTATTGATTTGGAGGATGATGATACGGATTTGAGTCATGAGGTGTGAATTCTATTTATTATTGTCATAATACTAACGAGTTATTGGAGTCTAATTTTTTATGTATGTGCGGCATTGAATGTTATTTTCACTGAATGAATTTGTAGTTACCGGATCACACTGGAATTCAACTAGAGGAAATCTCCTACGTAGGATTGCGATTTGGTTCGTTATAGTGGGCATAAGAATTCTATTCGAATTATACAAAGAAAGTTAGGTTCGTCACTAAGATTAGGAACACCAATTTTGACAAGACAAGGAAGGAATTAAGGATGTCCATTAACCAATTGATACATTGCAATCGTGAAGGTTATCGGGAGTCTCGAGTGAAGGCAGAATGTCGGGTAAGAAAATAACAACCACGAGATGCAGAGCAAAGATGTACGAGATGTTTGATAGGCATAAGGATAATTGGATGGTGTCGAAATTAGAATTTAAGTATACCCACCCGTGTTCTGCTAAGCAATTGGTCCATTACCATGAGTACAGAGAACTAACCTTGCATGCCAAGTGTGTGATTAAGGACAACGATGAGGCTGACAGACAGCCCAACAAGACTTACCTCAGACTGGCGAATGAGGTTGGTGGGACGTCGAATTTGGGTTACTCAGAGAAAGATGTGAGGAATTACATTACAAACAATTTGCACTGTGCTGACAAAAATTCGAATATTAAGGAAATGTTGAGCTATTTCTTGTGAATGAAAGAGATCAACCCGAATTTCTTTTATGCAATAGATGTCGACGCAGCTAACAAGTTTTGGAGTGTGCTCTAGGTAGATGCGAGGTGCAGGGCATCCTACAAATATTATGGAGACGTGGAGTCGTTTTATATAACATACAGTAGAAACAAGTATGTGTGTGCTTGTGTCTCTAGTGAAAGGTTTCTTATTTTGACATTATCGCGAGTTGTTACTTGTAAGTAACACCCTACCATACAGAGTCTTACGCTTAGGTCGTAAAGCAGAGGTGGCAAGGTATTATGACCTCTAGAAATAAAATAGTACATAAATATATTTGAAAGAGTTCATATCTAGGAGTTTTGAAGAATAAGCTAAACAAAAGCGTAAATAGGAAATCATATGGCACTGACAAACCACTATTTTATGATTTATCTCGTGCTAAATTGTGTGGTTTTTATCAGCTTTTCACCCACTTATTCATATGAATTGCATGATATTACAATTCCTTCCCAAATTTATTCTATGATTGAAAACTTGCTTCCTAAAGATCTTTTAATTGTATATTTTTATTATCCTTTATACCATTCGATGCCGTGATCCGTGTGTTAAGTGTTTCAGGCTTAATAGGGCAGAAATGGTTTAGAGAATGGAGATGAAGCTTGCAAAAAGGGAAGGAACACAAGAAATTAAGGAGATGACCAGCGAGAAGCGACGCGGACACATGGCTCACTCGACCGCGCGCAAAAGAGGAAATCGCAGTGACGCGCTCGCGTGCTGAACGCGTACGCGTGGATTGGAGTTCGCGCAAACGACGTGAGTGCGTGCCTGACGCGCACGCGTAGAGAGGAAAATTGCTGAATGACGCGTACGCGTGACCGACGCGTACGTGTGACATGTGCGATCTGCAGAAATTACAGAATACGCCGAAGACAATTTTGGGCCGCATTTTGACCCAGATTTCGGCCTAGAAACACAGATTAAAGTCAGGGAACATGTAGAGACTCGAGAGACAACATACAATACTCATAATTCACTTTTCATAATTTAGATGTAGTTTCTAAAGAGAGAGGCTCTCTCCTCTCTCTTAGGATTAGGATTAGAATTCCTCTTAAAGGATTTAGGATTTCTTCTTTTCTTCATCACAGGTTCATTGTTCCTTTTCTCAACTTGATTTATGAACTCTTTATGTTTAGATTGATTTTCTCTTTAATGCAATTTGAGGTATTTCATATTTATGATTTTAATTTAGCTTTTTACACTCTTAGCTTTGGTTGAGTAATTGGTAACGCTTGAGTTGTCAAAATAAAGTAGTGATTGAAATTGGGAGTTGCTGATTAATTTGGATATCTCCAAGCTAGTTTTTCCATAGGAATTGACTAGGACTTGAGAATCAAATTGATTGATCCACTTGACTTTTCTTTATTTAGTATGGGTTAACTAAGTGGGAGAAATAAACAATTCTCATCACATCTGATAAGAATAACTAGGATAGGATTTCCAATTCTCATACCTTGCCAAGAGATTTTATTATTATTTTATTTTTCTTGTCATTCAAACTACTTGCTCCTTATTTCAAAAACCCAAAAATATTGTTTTTCCATAACCAATAATAAATCATACTTCCTTGCAATTCCTTGAGAAGACGACCCGAGGTTTGAATACTTCGGTTATTTATTTTTATTGGGTTTGCTTAAGTGACAAACAAAATTTTTGTACGAAAGGATTCTCTGTTGGTTTAGAAACTATACTTACAACGCGATTACATTTGTGAATTTCTTGACTGATAGGAAATCAGATCGTCAAAATGGTGCCGTTGCCGGGGAATTGCAAACGTGTGCCTTATTATTGGTTATTGTAAATATTTGCTTTTTAATTGATTTTTTCGAAAATTACAAAAAATTTTTTTTTCAGCTTTTTATTTTAAAATTTTTATCTTATCTTATCTTAGTTTTAAATTTCAAAATTCAAATCTTTAAAAAAAAATCATATCTTTTTCAAAATCTTATCTTATCTTATCTTTTTTCAAAAATCATATATTTTTCAAAATCTTATCTTATCTTTTTTTTTTCAAAAATCATATCTTTTTCAAAATATTTTCTTAGTTTTTGTTTCTATTTTCTCCTACTACTATGAACTCTCACCCCTTTGGCTATAAGTCTGGTTACAACTATGTTACAGAAAGAGGAGATTACAATGAGAACATGCACCAAAGATGGAACAATCAAAGATGGGAGGAGCCACAAGGATTTGATCAAACCTCATGGCAACAACCACCTCCAATGGACTATCAACAACCATTGTGTGATGCATATCAAGGCAATGGCTTTGGTGAACACTCTTTGATTATCAACAACCACCACCATATGCCTATGAACCCCCTCCTCAACATGACTTTGGACCACCATACTTACAAGCCCTTTACCACCAAACACCCTCATATGATCCTAACCCTTATCCACAATACCAACCACCTTATGAGCCATATGAACCATATCTAGAACCACCCCAATTTCAACCCAATTACTCCCAGGAACCACCACCTCCATATACACCATGTCCATATCCATCTACCCAAGAGCCATATGATCCTAATCATGCAGTCCAAGTGGAACAAGAATCAAGGGATCATCTCAAGGAATCAGTGGATCGATTTCATGCAACTTTATATCAGCTAAATCAAGCGATAAGTTGATTGGCTTCCCAACGCTCGGACACTCAAAGTGCTCCCATGGCTACATGTGGAGAATCAATAAAAGAGCGTAGCATAAAGGAGACACTAGAAACTCCAATGGACAATGAGGAACATACCTTTGTATTGGAACAAGTGGAGGAAACTGTAATAGCTGAAGAAGAGGAAGTGGTTGAAGACTTGGGAAACGTAGAACCTCCATGGGAAATTCAAATCATAGAACCTCCTTCCAAGACATTTAAATTTGATGTTGAAGAGGGTGTACAACCTCCAAGGCATGTCATGGTTGAAGACTTGGAAGAGGTTGATCAAGAGATGGAGATTCAAGAAAAAGAGGCACAACCTCTCATGCCCTTGGTGAGCAATAAAGAAGAAAATGAATTGGAAGAAAGCTACTAAGGGGAATAGGTTGAAATTGAAGAAGCTTGCAAAGAGGTGGAAGATGTCAAAGAAGAGCACAAGGGAGTGGAGCTTGCAAGTTCATTAGAGACACCTCTCCCAAGGCCATTACCGTCCAACACAACATTCAAGTGGGTAAAATTCTTATCCTTGACCTTTACTTTCCCACTTGAATATGGGCTACTAGAGACGGATGGTCAACTTAGAGCTCTTTGTGGTTTTACGAGTAAGAGGAAGATGGTCAGTGGTAAGAATTGTCCTGCAAGATTCATTATGGTTGGAAGCTTTAAGTTTAAACGCAAAGGTTGGTGTAGAACTCGATTGAATAGGTCTAGGAAGATGTTTGGGTGCTTACGTGAGAATTCTAAAGCTGAACCACCCAGCTGGAACAATGATGATCAACTTGAAGATGGGCGTAGAAACAAGATTTGGGATCCAGGAATATATGAGAATCAATTTTGGGAGCTCAAAGCTTGTAAAGAACTCCATCAAAGCTTGAGGAATTTACTTAGTATTGATAGAGCTTATTGGAAGTCCAAGCATTGGTGGAAGTTTCAAGATGAGTTCAAGCACAAGCCGCCATGACAAGGAGCTCACCAAATGTCCAACTTAAGGACTTTAACTAAAAGTGCTAGGTGGGAGACAACCCACCATGGTATGATCGTTCCTTTTTCAGTTTAGTCTATTTTTGAATTTTGATTGAACCTGGAATTGTGCATAACATTCATTGCATTCTGCATACTGCATAAAAAAAATGGCACGCGATGCGACTGCGTCGCTAATGCGTCCGCGTCCTCTGTGCGTTAGGAAGAAAAGAGACATTACAGAAAGTCACACGAAAGTGTGGCTGGAGGCATGCCTTTGGCACAAATTGACCCACGCGACCGCATCGCTGACGCGTTCGCGTCGTATGCGAAATAGCCTCCCCACGCATCTGCGTCACCCACGCAAACGCGTGGCCCTGTAAAATCGACGTAAACGGGTGTATGGCAGCAAGTTGTGATGGAGTGGGGCTGGACTCGTGCTAGAAGCTCAAGCCCCACCACGCGAACGCGTGCCCCACACGTCCGCACCGTTTTTCAGAAAAAGGCCAACCAAGCAATTGCGTCCCCCACGCGACCGCTGATAGGCAAAATTATGATTTACATTTTTCATAATTTGAACAATTCTTAGCAATGGCTCCAAAAACTTGGTGCACACTACTATGGTTCACTCACATTTTTCACAACTTTGCACAACTAACCAGCAAGTGCACTGGGTCCTCCAAGTAATAAATCTTACGTGAGTAAGGGTTGATCCCACGGAGATTGTTGGTATGAAGCAAGCTATGGTCATCTTGTAAATCTCAGTTAGGCAGATAATAAATGGTTATGGAGTTTTCGAAAATAAAGATAAATAAAGCATAAAGTAAAGATAGAGATACTTATGTAATTCATTGGTAGGAATTTCAGACAAGTGTATGGAGATGCTGTGTTTCTTCTGAATCTCTGTTTTCCTACTGCTTTCATCCAATCCTTTTTACTCCTTTTCATGGAAAGCTGTATGTAGGGCATCACCGTTGTTAATGGCTACTTCCTATTCTCTCAGTGAAAATGGTCTAAATGCTCTTGTCACAGCACGGCTAATCATCTGTCGGTTCTCGATCATGTCGGAATTGAATCAATTGATTCTTTTGCGTCTATCACCACGCCCAACAATCGCGAGTTTGAAGCTCGTCACAGTCATTCGATCCCTGAATCCTACTCGGAATACCACAGACAAGGTTTAAACTTTCTGAATTCTCAAGAATGGCCGCCAAAGGGTTCTAGCTTATACCACGAAGATTCTGATTAAGGAATCCAAGAGATACACGCTCGGTCTACGGTAAAACGGAAGTGGTTATCAGTCACGCGTTCATAGGTGAGAATGATGATGAGTGTCACGAATCATCACATTCATCATGTTGAAGTGCAACGAATATCTTAGAAAAAGAATAAGCTGAATTGAATAGAAAATAGTAGTGATTGCATTAAAACTCGAGGTACAGCAGAGCTCCACACCCTTAATCTATGGTGTGTAGAAACTCCACCATTGAAAATACATAAGTGATGGTCCAGGCATGGCCGAATGGCCAGCCCCCAAATGTGATCAAAGATGTAAAATCCCAGATATACTACAAAGATGTCTAATACAATAGTAAAATGTCCTATTTATACTAGACTAGTTACTAGGGTTTACAGAAACAAGTCTAAATGCAGAAATCCACTTCCGGGGCCCACTTTGGTGTGTGCTTGGGCTGAGCTTGAGCTTTACACGTGCAGAGGCTTCTCTTGGAGTTAAACGCCAAGTTGTAATGTGTTTTTGGCGTTTAACTCTGGTTTGTGACGTGTTTCTGGCGTTTTACTCTAGAATGCAGCATGGAACTGGCGTTGAACGCCGGTTTACGTCATCTAAACTCCAACAAAGTATGGAAAACTCTAGATGTCTTCTTTCCAACGCCGTTAAGAGAGCACCATTTGGAGTTCTGTAGCTCCAGAAAATCCATTTCGAGTGCAAGGAGGTCAGAATCCAACAGTATCAGCAGTCCTTTTTCAGCTTGAATCAGATTTTTGCTTAGGTCCCTCATTTTCAGCCAGAAAATACCTGAAATCACAGAAAAATACAAAAACTCATAGTAAAGTCCAGAAATGTGAATTTTGCATAAAAACTAATAAAAATATCCCTAAAAGTAGCTAGATCCTACTAGAAACTATCTAAAAACAATGCCAAAAAGCGTATAAATTATTCGCTCATCACAACACCAAACTTAAATTGTTGCTTGTCCCCAAGCAACTGAAAATCAATTAGGATAAAAAGAATAGAATATACTATAAATCTCAAAACATCAATGAATATTAGTTCTAACTAGATGAGCGGGACTTGTAGCTTTTTGCTTCTGAACAGTTTTGGCATCTCACTTTATCCTTTGAAGTTTAGAATGATTGGTGGTGCACGAAATTGCATTCACACTTTTGCAATCCGCACAACTAACCAGCAAGTGCACTGGGTCGTCCAAGTAATACCTTACGTGAGTAAGGGTCGATCCCACGGAGATTGTTGGCTTAAAGCAAGCTATGATTATTTTATTATTCTTAGTCAGGATATCAATTATGATTATCAGTTTGAATTACTAAAAAAAATAAAAGAGCGTGAAAGAATTACTTGTTGTTCAATAATGGAGAATATGTTGGAGTTTTGGAGATGCTTTGTCTTCTGAATTCCTGTAACATAATATTCCTCTCATGTAAAAGTGCAAAGTTCCTTCTATGGCAAGCTCTATGTAGGGTGTCACCGTTGTCAATGGCTACTTCCTATCCTCTCAGTGAAAATGGTCCAAATGCTCTGTCACAGCACGACTAATCAGGTGTTGGTTCTCGATCATGTCAGAATAGAATCCATTGATTCTTTTGCGTTTGTCATCACGCCCAACACTCGCGAGTTTGAAGCTCGTCACAGTCATCCAATCCCAGAATCCTACTCGGAATACCACAGACAAGGTTTAGACTTTCCGGATTCTCATGAATGCCGCCATCAATTCTAGCTTATACCACGAAGATTCTGATTAAGGAATCTAAGAGATACTCATTCAATCTGATGTAGAACGGAGGTGGTTGTCAGGCACACATTCATGGATTGAGGAAGGTGATGAGTGTCATGGATCACCACCTTCTCCATAGTTAAGCGCGAATGAATATCTTAGATAGGAACACGCATGTTTGAATGGAAAAACAGAAATAATTGCATTAATTCATCGAGACGCTGCAGAGCTCCTCACCCCCAACAATAGAGTTTAGAGACTCATGCCGTCAAAGAGTATAAAGTTCAGATCTAAAAATGTCATGAGATACAAAATAAGTCTCTAAAAGTTGTTTAAATACTAAACTAGTAACCTAGGTTTACAGAAAATGAGTAAACTAAGATCATTGGTGCATAAATCCACTTCTGGGGCCCACTTGGTGTGTGCTGGGGCTGAAACTTAAGCTTCTCACGTGCCTGGGCTGTTTCTGGAGTTGAACAACAGGTTGTAACGTGTTTTTGACGTTAAACTCCAACTTGTAACCTGTTTCTGGCGCTGGACGATAGACTGCAACATGGAACTGGCGTTGAACGCTAGTTTATGTCGTCTATCTTCGCACAAAGTATGGACTATTATATATTGCTGGAAAGCCCTGGATGTCTACTTACTAACCCAATTAATAGCGTGCCACTTGGACTTCTGTAGCTCCAAAAAATCCATTCCGAGTGCAGGGAGGTCAGAATCCAACAACATCAGCAGTCCTTTTTCAGCCTAAATAAGATTTTTGCTCAGCTCCCTCAATTTCAGCCAGAAAATACCTGAAATCACAGAAAAACATAGAAACTCATTGTAAAGTCCAGAAATATGATTTTTGCTTAAAAACTAATAAAATTCTATTAAAAACTAATTAAAACATGCTAAAATCTACATGAAATTACCCCCAAAAAGCGTATAAAATATCCGCTCATCACAACATCAAACTTAAACTGTTGCTTGTCCCCAAGTAACTAGATAAATAAAATAGGATAAAAAGAAATTAAGAAGCAATAATATCTCAGAGTTTTAATTGAAGCTCAGATTCTAATTTAGATGAGTGGGGCTAGTAGCTTTTTGTTTCTGAACAGTATTGGCATCTCACTTTATCCTTTGAAATTCAGAATGAATGGCATCCATAGGAAATCAGAATTTAGATAGTATTATTGATTCTCTTAGTTTAGTATGTTGATTCTTGAACACAGCTACTTTATGAGTCTTGGCCGTGGCCCTAAGCACTTTGTTTTCCAGTATTACCACCGGATACATAAATGCCACAGACACATAATTGGGTGAACCTTTTCAGATTGTGAATTAGCTTTGCTAAAGTCCCCAATTAGAGGTGTCCAGAGTTCTTAAGCACACTCTTTTGCCTTGGATCACGACTTTAACCACTCAGTCTCAAGCTTTTCACTTGGACCTGCATGCCACAAGCACATGGTTAGGGACAGCTTGATTTAGTCGTTTAGGCTAGGATTTACTTCCTTGGGCCCTCCTATCCACTGATTCTCAAAGCCTTGGATCCTTTTTACCGTTGCCTTTTGGTTTTAAGGGCTATTGGCTTTTTTTCTTTTTCTTGATCCAATGATTCCTTGTAAATTTTTTTTTTCACTGCTTTTTCTTACTTCAAGAATCAAATTCATGATTTTTCAGATCAGCAATAATATTTCTCGTGTTCCCCATTCTTTCAAGAGCCAATAATTTTAACATTCATAAAATTCAAGATAAAAAATATGCACGGTTCAAGCATTCATTCAAAAGACAAAAAGTATTGCCACCACATATAATTAATTATAATTTTTCTTATTAAGAACTCAAAAGATATAAATTACCTCTTTATTCTAAAAATCTACTATTTTATTCATGTTTGATGATGATGAGAAAAATAAATTATTACTTAATTGAAAATAAAGTCAAAATAGATATACTAATTACCACTACTCCTATATAACTTCTAAGGTAAATTCCTATAGTAACAAATATCACAGAGTTAAAGCTAAAATTAGAACTCAACAACTTGTATTTTGGGAAGTGGATGTTCCTCTAGTCTGTGGGGTGCTTGGTCCTTCAAGAATTAATTTTTGACGCTTCAGTTCCCTCAAGTCACGCCCTTGCTCCTCTTGTTCCCTAAGCAATTTGCAAAGCATGCTATTTTGATTATTCTGTTCTTCCTTTATTTGGTTCATAGCTTCTTGCAACTTGGAAACAGATGCCTCAAGGTGCTCCCAGTATTCAAATTGAGGGATTTCTGTGAGGAATTCCTGTGCTCTCCTCTTGATGGGGTCATCCTGCAATTGTTGTTTTTCCATTGATATTTTAGTGATTGGCCGCTCAACTGAGATATACTCAGTTATTCCCATCCTCACTCCAGCATCTTTTCAGAGCATAGAAATTAAGCTTGGATAAGCCAATTTGGCATCCTTAGAGTTCTTGTTTGCTATTTTGTAATGTTCACACGAGATTAGTTAATGAACTTCTACTTCTCTTCCCAACATGATGCAGTGAATCATCATTGCTCTTTTAACAGTGACTTCAGAACGGTTGCTAGTGGGCAATATGGAACGCCCAATGAAGTCCAGCCAGCCTTTGGCGACTGGTTTGAGATCTTCTCTCTTGAGTTGAATTGGGATGCTAGTGGTGCTGGTGGTCCACTGGCTCCAGGGATGCATATATCCTCTAGAATCTTGTCCAGGCCCTTGTTTGTTCTCATCATTCTCCTATTAAAGAAGTCTGGGTCATCTTTCAGCTGAGGCAGCTTAAAGATCTCCCTGATTTTGTCAAAGTGGATGTGAACAATCTTTCCTCTGACCAAGGTCCGACAGTCATAGAGGGCAGTTCCTGATATTCTTTGCCTGTCTGTTTGCCACAGATTAGCATAGAACTCCTGAACCATATTCCTTCCTACTTTTGTTTCAGGATTAGCTAAGATTTCCCAGTTCCTGTTTCGAATTTGCTCTTGGATCTCCGGATATTCATCTTCTTTCAGATTGAACTTGACTTCCGGGATCACTGATCTTAGACCCATTATTTTGTAGTAATGGTCTGAATGTTCTTTGGTTAAGAACTTCCCTTGATTCCAAAGTGGTTTTGGAATACTCTCTTTCTTGCCTCTTGGAGTGGATTGTTTTCCTTTAGGAGCCATGATCTTAGTGAGTATGTTTTTGTGATCACGGATAAACACACCAAACTTAGAGGTTTGCTTGTCCTCAAGCAAAAGAAAAGAAAGGAGAGGGATAGAAGGAGAGCTAATGTCGAATGGTAGATCAGAGGAGGGAGGCCGAATGTGGATTTTAAAGGGAGGGGGTGGGTTTTCGAAAATATTAAAAAGATAAGATAGAAGATATGATTTATAAAAGATAAATAAGAAAAAGATATAATTTAAAATTAAAAAGTTGTGATTGATATTTGAAAAAGATAAATCTGAATATTTGAAAATGATTTTAAAAGATAATTGTGTTTTGAAAAGAGTTGGATTGGATTGGAAAAAGATTTGTGTTTATGCATTAAGATATATTTGATATTTTTGAAATTAGGGTTTTTAGAAATTAGGATAAATTTTTTTTAGAAATGAAGGATGATAGTTTGGAACATGTTTATGCAAGAAATCATAAATTGAAATATAGAGAATTAAAAATTTTGTGAAGTAAAAACGAATTTACCTCCTCCCCACCGTCCTGGCATTAAACGCCCAAACGCTGCATGTTTTGGGCGTTTAACGCACATGTGCAGCTTCTCCTGGGCGTTCAACGCCCAGCTGTTGCTTCTTTCTGGCGTTGAACGCCAGGAACTCCTTTGTCACTGGGCATTTTTCTGAACTCCCATGACGATACAAATCTGGCGTTGAACGCCCAGAAGGTGCTTCTTTCTGGCGTTCAATGCCCAGAAGATGCTCCTTTCTGGCGTTTAATGCCCAGATGGCTATCCTTACTAGCGTTGAACCCCCAGTAGGTGCTTCTTTTGGGCGTTCAACGCCCAAAACAGCTTTTACTGGCTTTTTTGCACCAGTGAGCTTCCTTTTTTGCTATTTTATCCTCTGATTCCTTCTGTAACTCTGTGAACTTAAGCAGTTGCTATTTTACCTTGAAGATACTTGACATATACCTGTAAAAATTAATTAATTAACAAATAAGCTTTGTAAATGGCTGGGTTGCCTCCCAGCAAGCGCTTCTTTATTGTCTTTAGCTGGACTATTACTGAGCTTTAGTTAAGTCTCAATTTTGAGCATTCTTGCTCAAAATTGCTTTCAAGATAATGTTTGTCTCTCTGTCCATTAACAATGAACTTTTTGTTAGAATCATTATCCTGGAGCTCTACGTATCCATGTGGTGACACACTTGTAATCACATATGGTCCTCTCCACCGGGATTTCAATTTTCTGGGGAATAATCTAAGGCTAGAATTAAATAGCAGAACTTTTTGCCCTGACTCAAAGACTCTGGATGACAATTTCTTATCATGCCGTCTTTTTGCTTTCTCTTTGTAAATTTTTGCATTCTCGAAAGCATTGAGTCTAAATTCCTCTAGCTCATTTAACTGGAGCAATCGTTTTTCTCCAGCTAACTTGGCATCAAGGTTTAGGAATCTGGTTGCCCAGTAGGCCTTATGTTCCAGTTTCACTGGCAAGTGACATGCCTTTCCATACACAAGCTGGTATGGAGAGGTCCCTATAGGGGTCTTGAATGCTGTTATGTATGCCCACAGAGCATCATCCAAGCTTCTTGCCCAATTCCTTCTACGGTTAATCACAGTCCATTCCAGGATTCTTTTAAGTTCTCTATTAGAGACTTCAGCTTGCCCATTTGTCTGTGGATGATATGGAGTGGCCACCCTATGGCTAACTCCGTATCGAACCAAAGCAGAGTAAAGCTGTTCATTGTAGAAATGAGTGCCCCCATCACTGATTAGTACTCTAGGGGTACCAAATCTGCTGAAGATGTGTTTCTAGAGGAATTTCAGCACTGTCTTAGTATCATTAGTGGGTGTTGCTATAGCTTCTACCCATTTGGATACATAATCCACTACCACCAGAATATAAGTGTTTGAGTATGATGGTGGGAATGGCCCCATGAAGTCAATACCCCATACATCAAACAACTCGATCTCCAAGATCCCTTGTTGAGGCATGGAATAACTGTGAGGAAGATTGCCAGATCTTTGGCAACTGTCACAATTAAGTACAAACACTCGGGAGTCTTTATAGAGAGTAGGCCAGTAGAAGCCACATTGGAGGACTCTTGTGACTGTTCGCTCACTTCCAAAATGTCCTCCATACTGTGATCCATGGCGATGCCAGAGGATCTTCTGCGCTTCTTCTTTAGGCACACATCTATGGATTACTCCATCTGCACATCTCTTGAAGAGATATGGTTCATCCCAAAGATAGTACTTTGCATCAGTGATCAATTTCTTTGTTTGCTGCCTACTGTACTCTTTGGGTATGAATCTTACTGACTTGTAGTTTGCAATGTCTGCAAACCATGGCACTTCCTGGATGGCAAAGAGTTGCTCATCTGGAAAGTTTTTACAAATCTCAGTAAGAGGGAGGGACGCCCCTTCTACTGGTTCTATTTGGGACAGGTGATCTGCTACTTGATTCTCTGTCCCTTTTCTGTCTCTAATTTCTATATCAAACTCTTGCAGGAGCAACACCCATCTTATGAGTCTGGGTTTTGAATCCTGCTTTGTGAGTAGATATTTAAGAGCAGCATGGTCAGTGTACACAATCACTTTTGATCCTACTAAATAAGATCTGAACTTGTCAATGGCGTAAACCACTGCAAGTAACTCTTTTTCTGTGGTTGTGTAGTTCTTCTGTGCATCATTTAGAACATGACTGGCATAATAAATGATGTGCAGAAGCTTGTCATGCCTTTGTCCCAACACTGCACAAATGGCATGGTCACTGGCATCACACATTAATTCAAATGGTAATGTCCAGTCTGGTGCAGAGATGACTGGTGCTGTGACCAGCTTAGCTTTCAGAGTTTCAAATGCCTGCAGACACTCTTTATCAAAGATAAATGGCGTGTCAGCAGCTAGCAGATTACTTAGAGGTTTGGCAATTTTTGAAAAATCCTTTATAAACCTCCTATAGAATCCTGCATGCCCCAGAAAGCTTCTGATTGCCTTAACATTGGCTGGTGGTGGTAATTTTTCAATTACCTCTACCTTAGCTTGATCCACCTCTATTCCCCTGTTCAAAATTTTGTGCCCAAGGACAATTCCTTCAGTCACCATAAAGTGACATTTCTCCTAGTTTAAAACTAGGTTAGTCTCTTGGCACCTCTTTAGAACAAGTGCTAGATGGTCAAGACAGGAGCTGAATGAGTCTCCAAATACTGAAAAGTCATCCATGAAGATTTTCAGAAATTTTTCCACCATATCAGAGAAAATTGAGAGCATGCACCTTTGAAAGGTTGTAGGTGCATTGACAGACCAAATGGCATCCTTCTGTATGCAAATACTCCAGATGGACATGTGAATGCTGTTTTCTCTTGATCCTGGGGATCTACTGCAATTTGATTATAACCTGAATATCCATTCAGGAAGCAGTAGTATTCATGACCTGCTAATCTTTCTAGCATCTAGTCTATGAATGGTAAAGGAAAATGATCCTTTCTGGTAGCTGTATTGAGCCTTCTATAATCAATACACATACGCCACCTTGTAACTGTTCTTGTAGGAACCAGTTCATTTTTTTCATTATGAACCACTGTCATGCCACCCTTCTTAGGGACGACCTGGACAGGGCTTACCCAGGGGCTATCAGAAATAGGATAAATAATCCCAGCCTCTTGTAATTTAGTGACCTCCTTCTGCACCACCTCCTTCATGGCTGGATTTAGCCGCCTTTGTGGTTGAACCACTGGCTTAGCGTCACCCTCTAATAAAATCTTGTGCATACATCTGGCTGGATGATGAGCGGATAATTTGTATGCTTTTTGGCATTGTTTTTAGTATGTTTTTAGTATCTTTTAGTTAGTTTTTAGTATATTTTTATTAGTTTTTAATTAAAATTCACTTTTCTGGACTTTACTATGAGTTTGTGTGTTTTTCTGTGATTTCAGGTATTTTCTGACTGAAATTGAGGGTCCTGAGCAAAAATCTGATCCAGAGACTGAAAAGGACTGCAGATGCTGTTGGATTCTGACCTCCCTGCACTCGAAGTGGATTTTCTAGAGCTACAGAAGCCCAATTGGCGCGCTCTCAACGGCATTGGAAAGTAGACATCCTGGGCTTTCCAGCAATATATAATAGTCCATACTTTGCCCAAGATTTGAGGGCCCAAACCGGCGCTCAAAGTCACCTACAGAAATTCCAGCGTTAAACGCCGGAACTGGCATAAAATTTGGAGTTAAACGCCCAAACTGGCATGAAAGCTGGCGTTTAACTCCAGAAAAGGTCTCTACACGAAATTCCTTCATTGCTCAGCCCAAGCACACACTAAGTGGGCCCGGAAGTGGATTTTTCTGTCATTTACTCATTTCTGTAAACCTTAGGACACTAGTTTACTACTTATAGGATCTTTTGACATTGTAATCGGTACCTGATGACCTCATAACATTTTGTACACGTTTCTTTCCACAGTATGAGCCTCTAAACCCCATGGTTGGGGGTGAGGAGCTCTGCTGTGTCTTGATGGATTAATGCAAATACTACTGTTTCCTATTCAATCATGCTTGTTTCCATTCTAAGATAACACTTGTTCTTAATCCGGATGAATGTGATGATCCGTGACAATCATCATCATTCTCAACCATGAACACGTGCCTGACAACCACCTCTGTTCTATCTTAGATTGAGTAGTTATCTCTTGGGTTCTTTAATCGGAATCTTCGTGGTATAGGCAGGACCTGATGTCAGCGTTCAAGAGAATCCGGAAGGCCTAAACCTTGTCTGTGGTATTCTGAGTAGGATTCAATGATTGAATGACTGTGACGTGCTTCAAACCTGTAACCTACTGGGCGTTAGTGACAGACGCAAAAGAGTGATTCTATTCCGGTAGGGGAGGGAACCAAACCGGTGATTGGCAGCACTGTGACAGAGTGCGTGCATTAGCTTTCACTGCGCGGATGGGAGGTAGCTGCTGACAACAGTGAGACCCTACACGAGCTTGCCATGGAAGGAGACATGCGTGTTTGATGAAGAAGATAGTAGGAAAGCAGAGATTCGGAAGATGGAGCATCTCCAAACCTCAACCCATTCTCCATTACTGCAGTACAAGTAACCATTACATGTTCTTTTGCTTCTTACAATCAATCCTGATAATTTCTGATATCCTGACTAAGATTTACAAGATAACCATAGCTTGCTTCAAGCCGACAATCTCCGTGGGATCGACCCTTGCTCACGCAAGGTATTACTTGGACGACCCAGTGCACTTGCTGGTTAGTTGTGCGGGATTGCAAAAGTGTTATTGCAATTTCGTGCACCACTGGACTAAAGCCCTTAAGATCACTGATGGACCACCCAAAAGCTGTCTTGTGTGTCTTTAGCACTTGAATTAGTGCTTTCTCTTCCTGTGGCTCTAAGGTAGAGCTTATGATTATAGGAAAGGTATCACCTTCTCCCAAAAATGCATATTTCAGGAATGGTGGTAATGGTTTGAGCTTGGGTTTAGGAGGTTTCTCCTCTTCCTGAGGGATTTTCAGAGGTTCTATTGTTCTCTCTGATTCCTCCAGATCAGGCTAAACATCTTTAAAGATATCCTCTAGCTCTGATTCGAGACTCTCAGTCATATTGACCTCTTTTACCAGAGAGTCAATAATATCAATGCTCATGCAATCATTTGGGGTGTCTGGATGCTGCATAGCTTTGACAACATTCAACTTGAACTCATCTTCATTGACTCTCAGGGTTACTTCCCCTTTTTGGACGTCAATAAGGGTTCGGCTAGTTGCTAGGAAAGGTCTTCCTAGAATGAGAGTTGCACTCTTGTGCTCCTCCATTTCCAGCACCACAAAGTTAGTAGGAAAGGCAAATGGGCCAACCTTGACAATCATGTCTTCAATCACGCCTGATGGGTATTTAATGGAGCCATCAACAAGTTGGAGACATATCCGGTTGGTTTGATTTCTTCAGTCAAACCAAGCTTTTTGATAGTAGATGCAGGTATTAGGTTGATGATGACATGTCATCATATACCCATTTTCTATGCTTTTTCATACAAGAAATTGATGATTTGTGCTTAAATATTGAATGCTTTTTGTACTTAAATGATATATTTTCTTGATATTTTAATTTTATAAATCTTGTAGGAAATAAGAAGAAAAAGAAGCAAAGAAGCACAAAAAAAGGAGAAAAAAAGAGCTTTGGGGTACACTTTGAAGTTGGGGTACACTTTGGAGCCTTAGGCCACGCTTTTAAAAGCGTGGCCCATGACCAAATCAAGGAAGGAAGCAGCCAGCACGCACACTGCCCTGCCCTTGCCAAGGGCAGAATCGTGATGCACATTGAGGATTGGAAGCAAGAATTTCGCTAAGGTAAAATCTGGGCGCTCACAACATGACCATGCCTCCTTCAAAGGGCTATAACTTGAGCTACAGACGTCCAATTGATGTGCTTCCAGTTGCGTTGGAAAGCTGACATTCAGAGCTTTCCAACGATATATAGCAATTTATATTTGGCGTACAATTGAGGCAGGAACGAGAGGCATCTTTAAGGGCCAAAAATAAGCGAAAATACACCAAAATGCTTCCATCAAGGCTCGAAGAGGGAGACACAAGGAAACCAAGGAAGTCTGCCCTCAAGGAGGGCAGAATGCCCTCTTGGAGGGCAATGTCGTGTTTTATTCATAAAAATTCAAGGAAAAATTGCAACAACTTCCTCCACCAAGTTTCGAACACAAGACCTCTAGGAAGCCAAGCACCAAGCGCGCGCACCAACTCACGTCCCTGGCGCACCAAACCTTTCCTGCCTTGCCCTTGGCGCAGGCAGGGCAGCATCATACACACCAAGGAAAATTTTGCCGCGCCAAGCTCGCACAAGGCTGCACCAACACGCACCAATTCTCGCACCAAGCTTCATTTTTCTGCCCTGCCCGCCACAAGGGCAGGGCAGCCTCCTGGGAGCATATGGGCCAAAATCAACCAAAATTCAATTTAATTCCATTCCTCACCAAATTGAATCAAGGCCATCCAAGACCCATTCTCCCTCAAATCCAAGGCAAGCAAAGCCCACTCAACATGACTCAAAGGCACATGGATCAATTAAATTAGGATTTTCATTTTTGTAATTTATTTTAATTTCATTTTCATTTTTCATTTTGTTGCCTATATAAAGGCATCAATTCCATCTTTGTAGGAGAGCTCTTTTCTTTATTTTTTTTTGTCTTAAATCTGGGATTGAGAGTGAAGGAATTCTGTTTCCCTCTTGGTCTAAGATCTCTCTTGTTATTCTTCTGCATAATTTCAGAGAATTGATAGTTGAATTTGAGTTTTCATTTGCTGCTTCATTTCTTCTTTCTTCTACAAACTTGTTTTCTGTTGAATCAAGGAAGGGATTGAGATCTAGAATTGTTTTCTAGTCTCATTGATTCCCTGAGATCTTCAACATTCTTTTAAATTGCTGCAAATTAAGCATCGCTTTCTGTTTTCAATTCTGCAAGCATTTTTACTCTTCTGTTTTAAATCTGCTGCATCCCATTTCATATTCTAGTTCTCTGCTTGATTGCTCTTTACATTTTCTTGTTGAATTTTAATTTCCAGCACCCCAACCCCTTTACTTTTCATGCAATTTACTTTTCTTGCAATTTAAGTTTCAGTTATTTTACTTTCTTGTTATTTAAGTTACTTGCAACTTTACTTTCTGCAACTTTAAATTTTCTGTCATTTACAATTCGGTTGGCTACACTTCACACAATATCACTTCAATGTTAGCTTGACTAAACTAATCACCCACTAAAATTGCTTGATCCATCAATCCCTGTGGGATCGACCTCACTCTAAGTGAGTTATTATTACTTGATGCGACCCGGTACACTTGCCGGTTGGATTTTTGTGTTGGAAATTCGTTTTCCGCAAAAACACCATCAAGTTTTTGGCGCCGTTGCCGGGGATTGATTAGATCAACAATGATTAAGTGGGTGAGAAGTCTAGATCAAGCATTTTTTTTATTTTTGTTCTCTGCTTTAAAGTGAAACCAAGGTGTTTGAGTTATTGCCTCACTAAGAAATTCTTTCTCTGTGACATGAATTTCAAATTTCATTGATGTTTACAAAATACAAATGGAGTTCAACTCATCTTATGGTCAAACAAAATTTTATGGGATATCATCCACCATCACCAATATCTAATGATGGCTGGGAATATCACCAAGAGAATACACATTCTGAGCACTCCAACTCATGGAGATTTGCTTCAGAGACACAAGATGAGCAAGAAAATCATATGGGATATTTCCCACCACCACAAAATGATTCAAGTCATTACTCTAATGGTGGCTGGGAGTATCACCAAGGAATGGAAGAGCATCCACCCTCACATCCCAGTTTCTCATTTGAAAGTTCTTCATCACTTGATTATTATTACTCTCAACCTTCATCTCTTGAACCACCTGATGAGGATTACCTTCAAGCCATTGAAATACATAAAAAACTCGTGGAAAGATACACACAACCCCAATCCTGGAAAGAAATCATCTTCAAGAAGATGAATGGCCCCTTAGAGCAAACAAGGAGGAGCGTAGAACCACTGAGCAAGGAAAATGAAGGCCAATTGATGGATGTGAAGGAGAAAGTGGAAGAGCAAGATAAGGAGGCCACTGCATCAAGTGAACTTTCAATGAAGAATGAGGTGGTTGAAAATGAAACTGCACTTGAGATGACAAGGGAACATGACAACTCACAAATCTCACAAACTTCCCTGGACCAAAATGCCTCAACACTTGAATCCATGATTGAAAGGTATGAAGAGGAGATGAAGAAAGCTTGGGAAGATCAACAAACCTCCTCCATGAAAGAGCTATTAAAGCAAATGTTGAGTGCAAGAGAGGAAGTGGAAGAGCAAGAAAGTGAGAAAGACATTCAAGAGGAGTCACACTCAAGTGAAGCAGAGAAGTGCAAAGAGAAAAAGCTCATTGAACCACCAATTCAAAAGGCTCTGGATGAAGATCAAACTCCAAAAATCACACAGCAACCATGTCTTGACATCCAAGAAGTGAAGGCAACTAACAAAAGCACCAAGCCTGTCCCTAAAAGCAAGCTCAATCAAGCAAAATTCAAAAGGAAGCTTGCTGAGAGGAAACCAAGAAAGGGGACAAAAGCTGAAACTTCTCCCCCCTTGAAGTCATTCCTCTTAACCAATTGGAAGAAGAGGAAGAAAGTGAATAACAACATGTCAAGCTAATGACACTAAAAGAGCACTTGTTGGGAGGTAACCCAACCGTAGGTAACATTTCTTCTCTGCTTTGTCTTCGTTCTTTACTTTGTTTAAATTCAATAAATGGGCATATGGTTACATTCTAAGTTTGGTGTTGTCTTGCAACAACTTGTTTTTAATCTTTTTGGATGATTGCATCAAATCAAAAATGGAAGTGACACACTAAGATTCTAAGTTTGGTGTGCCACTTAATTTTCTATGCAATTCATTAAGCAACACCACTTGTCTGCATAATCATAAGGCCTTTGTAGTGTTGTTTTTCTTTTGGTTTGACACTTTATTATTCTGTTTACTTTAGTTACTTCTTTATTTTTAATACTTCCACTTATTTTGCTTCTTAACTGTTTTTGTTAATATATCACCAAGAGATCCTTATTCATGACATATTCTTGGCTTGGTGATTATATTTAACATATAACAGTTTCTTTTGTTTAGTTTTAATTCAAATAAATTGACATATGGTTGTATTCTAAGTTTGGTGTTGCTATGCAACAAAATTTGGTTCCAATCCTTACAAGATACTTGCATCAATTCCAAGTGAAAGTGTCACACTAAGTTTGGTGTGCCACTTATATTTTTTTTATGCAATGTATCATGCACACCATCTTATGTTTGCAATCATAGTGTTTTTATTTCTCTGTGCCTTGATTGTTATCTTAATCTTGCTTGCCTAAACACATATGCTACTGACATCCTTTTGTGTAAGACATTCATGATCCATTTTAGACCCCACCACCATTGTTCTAATTGTTGCTTGAGGAAGAGCAAGCATTCTGATTTGGTATGGGAAGGAGAAGAATGGGAGGAAAATGACAACAATAGAGAAGATGGACTACAAGGTTGTAAAGTTCCTTTTCCTCTCATTTGTTTCTAACACTTTAAATTGCATGATTGTCTTTATATTTTCTGTATACATGTGTGGTATGACTAAGCATAGCTTGAATTTGATTTGAAATATGTTGTTGTGACATTATGACTACCAACTTGAGTTTTGTAAATTCAAAAGCAAAAAAGCATCATGATCATAAACAAACAAGGAATTAAAGAAGAATTTAGCATGTGCATACAAGTATTGGAAAGCTAGTATGTTTGATTGTTGCTCAATTGCATTAGATTTTATTTAATTGAAGTTTTTCATCTAGTACATTTTGTGAAATCTTTTGAAATCATGAAAACCTTGAAGAAGCAAATACAATTAAAGCAAGAAAGAAAAAGGGAAAGAATGAGAAAGCTGAAGGCTCTGAGTACCAATGGCAATTTATTTGCTAAGTGCTTGTGGTGTTTATGTATCAAGCCAAATGCTTGAAAACAAAACATTTAGAAGTCAAGGCTAGGCTCAAGTGCAAAAGCACTCCCTCAAAGCTCAAGGCTCTGAGCATCAATGATTAGAGAGTCAAGAAAAGAAAAGAAAAATGAGCTTAATGAAGTCCTCTAATTAAATGCTTGTGGTGCTTATGTATCAAGTGGTAATACTTGAAAACAAAGCATTTAGAAGTCGTAGCTTTGTTATTAACTCATGGGGCAAAGCACCCAAAAGGAGAAAAAAAAATCATCAAGCTTGTTTCAAGGAAGAATTATAAGAAAAAGATTTCATAAAATAAGCTAGATAGAAGCATCAATCATTTACATCTCTTTTGTAATTGTAGCATGCATAGAAAACTAGCTTGCCATGAACATTGAGTTGCTATTCTTCTTACCTTGGATTGTCAATCTTTATTGCATGATTCTTTTCTTGCTTGGGGACAAGCAAGAATTAAGTTTGGTGTTGTGATGACATGTCATCATATACCCATTTTCTATGCTTTTTCATACAAGAAATTGATGATTTGTGCTTAAATATTGAATGCTTTTTGTACTTAAATGATATATTTTCTTGATATTTTAATTTTATAAATCTTGTAGGAAATAAGAAGAAAAAGAAGCAAAGAAGCACAAAAAAAGGAGAAAAAAAGAGCTTTGGGGTACACTTTGAAGTTGGGGTACACTTTGGAGCCTTAGGCCACGCTTTTAAAAGCGTGGCCCATGACCAAATCAAGGAAGGAAGCAGCCAGCACGCACACTGCCCTGCCCTTGCCAAGGGCAGAATCGTGATGCACATTGAGGATTGGAAGCAAGAATTTCGCTAAGGTAAAATCTGGGCGCTCACAACATGACCATGCCTCCTTCAAAGGGCTATAACTTGAGCTACAGACGTCCAATTGATGTGCTTCCAGTTGCGTTGGAAAGCTGACATTCAGAGCTTTCCAACGATATATAGCAATCC
This sequence comes from Arachis stenosperma, assembly GCF_014773155.1. Taxonomy (NCBI): domain Eukaryota; kingdom Viridiplantae; phylum Streptophyta; class Magnoliopsida; order Fabales; family Fabaceae; genus Arachis; species Arachis stenosperma. The sequence goes on from NC_080382.1 coordinate 33,901,818, forward strand.
ATATTTGGCGTACAATTGAGGCAGGAACGAGAGGCATCTTTAAGGGCCAAAAATAAGCGAAAATACACCAAAATGCTTCCATCAAGGCTCGAAGAGGGAGACACAAGGAAACCAAGGAAGTCTGCCCTCAAGGAGGGCAGAATGCCCTCTTGGAGGGCAATGTCGTGTTTTATTCATAAAAATTCAAGGAAAAATTGCAACAACTTCCTCCACCAAGTTTCGAACACAAGACCTCTAGGAAGCCAAGCACCAAGCGCGCGCACCAACTCACGTCCCTGGCGCACCAAACCTTTCCTGCCTTGCCCTTGGCGCAGGCAGGGCAGCATCATACACACCAAGGAAAATTTTGCCGCGCCAAGCTCGCACAAGGCTGCACCAACACGCACCAATTCTCGCACCAAGCTTCATTTTTCTGCCCTGCCCGCCACAAGGGCAGGGCAGCCTCCTGGGAGCATATGGGCCAAAATCAACCAAAATTCAGTTTAATTCCATTCCTCACCAAATTGAATCAAGGCCATCCAAGACCCATTCTCCCTCAAATCCAAGGCAAGCAAAGCCCACTCAACATGACTCAAAGGCACATGGATCAATTAAATTAGGATTTTCATTTTTGTAATTTATTTTAATTTCATTTTCATTTTTCATTTTGTTGCCTATATAAAGGCATCAATTCCATCTTTGTAGGAGAGCTCTTTTCTTTATTTTTTTTTGTCTTAAATCTGGGATTGAGAGTGAAGGAATTCTGTTTCCCTCTTGGTCTAAGATCTCTCTTGTTATTCTTCTGCATAATTTCAGAGAATTGATAGTTGAATTTGAGTTTTCATTTGCTGCTTCATTTCTTCTTTCTTCTACAAACTTGTTTTCTGTTGAATCAAGGAAGGGATTGAGATCTAGAATTGTTTTCTAGTCTCATTGATTCCCTGAGATCTTCAACATTCTTTTAAATTGCTGCAAATTAAGCATCGCTTTCTGTTTTCAATTCTGCAAGCATTTTTACTCTTCTGTTTTAAATCTGCTGCATCCCATTTCATATTCTAGTTCTCTGCTTGATTGCTCTTTACATTTTCTTGTTGAATTTTAATTTCCAGCACCCCAACCCCTTTACTTTTCATGCAATTTACTTTTCTTGCAATTTAAGTTTCAGTTATTTTACTTTCTTGTTATTTAAGTTACTTGCAACTTTACTTTCTGCAACTTTAAATTTTCTGTCATTTACAATTCGGTTGGCTACACTTCACACAATATCACTTCAATGTTAGCTTGACTAAACTAATCACCCACTAAAATTGCTTGATCCATCAATCCCTGTGGGATCGACCTCACTCTAAGTGAGTTATTATTACTTGATGCGACCCGGTACACTTGCCGGTTGGATTTTTGTGTTGGAAATTCGTTTTCCGCAAAAACACCATCAAGTTTTTGGCGCCGTTGCCGGGGATTGATTAGATCAACAATGATTAAGTGGGTGAGAAGTCTAGATCAAGCATTTTTTTTATTTTTGTTCTCTGCTTTAAAGTGAAACCAAGGTGTTTGAGTTATTGCCTCACTAAGAAATTCTTTCTCTGTGACATGAATTTCAAATTTCATTGATGTTTACAAAATACAAATGGAGTTCAACTCATCTTATGGTCAAACAAAATTTTATGGGATATCATCCACCATCACCAATATCTAATGATGGCTGGGAATATCACCAAGAGAATACACATTCTGAGCACTCCAACTCATGGAGATTTGCTTCAGAGACACAAGATGAGCAAGAAAATCATATGGGATATTTCCCACCACCACAAAATGATTCAAGTCATTACTCTAATGGTGGCTGGGAGTATCACCAAGGAATGGAAGAGCATCCACCCTCACATCCCAGTTTCTCATTTGAAAGTTCTTCATCACTTGATTATTATTACTCTCAACCTTCATCTCTTGAACCACCTGATGAGGATTACCTTCAAGCCATTGAAATACATAAAAAACTCGTGGAAAGATACACACAACCCCAATCCTGGAAAGAAATCATCTTCAAGAAGATGAATGGCCCCTTAGAGCAAACAAGGAGGAGCGTAGAACCACTGAGCAAGGAAAATGAAGGCCAATTGATGGATGTGAAGGAGAAAGTGGAAGAGCAAGATAAGGAGGCCACTGCATCAAGTGAACTTTCAATGAAGAATGAGGTGGTTGAAAATGAAACTGCACTTGAGATGACAAGGGAACATGACAACTCACAAATCTCACAAACTTCCCTGGACCAAAATGCCTCAACACTTGAATCCATGATTGAAAGGTATGAAGAGGAGATGAAGAAAGCTTGGGAAGATCAACAAACCTCCTCCATGAAAGAGCTATTAAAGCAAATGTTGAGTGCAAGAGAGGAAGTGGAAGAGCAAGAAAGTGAGAAAGACATTCAAGAGGAGTCACACTCAAGTGAAGCAGAGAAGTGCAAAGAGAAAAAGCTCATTGAACCACCAATTCAAAAGGCTCTGGATGAAGATCAAACTCCAAAAATCACACAGCAACCATGTCTTGACATCCAAGAAGTGAAGGCAACTAACAAAAGCACCAAGCCTGTCCCTAAAAGCAAGCTCAATCAAGCAAAATTCAAAAGGAAGCTTGCTGAGAGGAAACCAAGAAAGGGGACAAAAGCTGAAACTTCTCCCCCCTTGAAGTCATTCCTCTTAACCAATTGGAAGAAGAGGAAGAAAGTGAATAACAACATGTCAAGCTAATGACACTAAAAGAGCACTTGTTGGGAGGTAACCCAACCGTAGGTAACATTTCTTCTCTGCTTTGTCTTCGTTCTTTACTTTGTTTAAATTCAATAAATGGGCATATGGTTACATTCTAAGTTTGGTGTTGTCTTGCAACAACTTGTTTTTAATCTTTTTGGATGATTGCATCAAATCAAAAATGGAAGTGACACACTAAGATTCTAAGTTTGGTGTGCCACTTAATTTTCTATGCAATTCATTAAGCAACACCACTTGTCTGCATAATCATAAGGCCTTTGTAGTGTTGTTTTTCTTTTGGTTTGACACTTTATTATTCTGTTTACTTTAGTTACTTCTTTATTTTTAATACTTCCACTTATTTTGCTTCTTAACTGTTTTTGTTAATATATCACCAAGAGATCCTTATTCATGACATATTCTTGGCTTGGTGATTATATTTAACATATAACAGTTTCTTTTGTTTAGTTTTAATTCAAATAAATTGACATATGGTTGTATTCTAAGTTTGGTGTTGCTATGCAACAAAATTTGGTTCCAATCCTTACAAGATACTTGCATCAATTCCAAGTGAAAGTGTCACACTAAGTTTGGTGTGCCACTTATATTTTTTTTATGCAATGTATCATGCACACCATCTTATGTTTGCAATCATAGTGTTTTTATTTCTCTGTGCCTTGATTGTTATCTTAATCTTGCTTGCCTAAACACATATGCTACTGACATCCTTTTGTGTAAGACATTCATGATCCATTTTAGACCCCACCACCATTGTTCTAATTGTTGCTTGAGGAAGAGCAAGCATTCTGATTTGGTATGGGAAGGAGAAGAATGGGAGGAAAATGACAACAATAGAGAAGATGGACTACAAGGTTGTAAAGTTCCTTTTCCTCTCATTTGTTTCTAACACTTTAAATTGCATGATTGTCTTTATATTTTCTGTATACATGTGTGGTATGACTAAGCATAGCTTGAATTTGATTTGAAATATGTTGTTGTGACATTATGACTACCAACTTGAGTTTTGTAAATTCAAAAGAAAAAAAGCATCATGATCATAAACAAACAAGGAATTAAAGAAGAATTTAGCATGTGCATACAAGTATTGGAAAGCTAGTATGTTTGATTGTTGCTCAATTGCATTAGATTTTATTTAATTGAAGTTTTCATCTAGTACATTATGTGAAATCTTTTGATCATGAAAACCTTGAAGAAGCAAATACAATTAAAGCAAGAAAAGAAAAAGGGAAAGAATGAGAAAGCTGAAGGCTCTGAGTACCAATGGCAATTTATTTGCTAAGTGCTTGTGGTGTTTATGTATCAAGCCAAATGCTTGAAAACAAAACATTTAGAAGTCAAGGCTAGGCTCAAGTGCAAAAGCACTCCCTCAAAGCTCAAGGCTCTGAGCATCAATGATTAGAGAGTCAAGAAAAGAAAAGAAAAATGAGCTTAATGAAGTCCTCTAATTAAATGCTTGTGGTGCTTATGTATCAAGTGGTAATACTTGAAAACAAAGCATTTAGAAGTCGTAGCTTTGTTATTAACTCATGGGGCAAAGCACCCAAAAGGAGAAAAAAAAATCATCAAGCTTGTTTCAAGGAAGAATTATAAGAAAAAGATTTCATAAAATAAGCTAGATAGAAGCATCAATCATTTACATCTCTTTTGTAATTGTAGCATGCATAGAAAACTAGCTTGCCATGAACATTGAGTTGCTATTCTTCTTACCTTGGATTGTCAATCTTTATTGCATGATTCTTTTCTTGCTTGGGGACAAGCAAGAATTAAGTTTGGTGTTGTGATGACATGTCATCATATACCCATTTTCTATGCTTTTTCATACAAGAAATTGATGATTTGTGCTTAAATATTGAATGCTTTTTGTACTTAAATGATATATTTTCTTGATATTTTAATTTTATAAATCTTGTAGGAAATAAGAAGAAAAAGAAGCAAAGAAGCACAAAAAAAGGAGAAAAAAAGAGCTTTGGGGTACACTTTGAAGTTGGGGTACACTTTGGAGCCTTAGGCCACGCTTTTAAAAGCGTGGCCCATGACCAAATCAAGGAAGGAAGCAGCCAGCACGCACACTGCCCTGCCCTTGCCAAGGGCAGAATCGTGATGCACATTGAGGATTGGAAGCAAGAATTTCGCTAAGGTAAAATCTGGGCGCTCACAACATGACCATGCCTCCTTCAAAGGGCTATAACTTGAGCTACAGACGTCCAATTGATGTGCTTCCAGTTGCGTTGGAAAGCTGACATTCAGAGCTTTCCAACGATATATAGCAATCCATATTTGGCGTACAATTGAGGCAGGAACGAGAGGCATCTTTAAGGGCCAAAAATAAGCGAAAATACACCAAAATGCTTCCATCAAGGCTCGAAGAGGGAGACACAAGGAAACCAAGGAAGTCTGCCCTCAAGGAGGGCAGAATGCCCTCTTGGAGGGCAATGTCGTGTTTTATTCATAAAAATTCAAGGAAAAATTGCAACAACTTCCTCCACCAAGTTTCGAACACAAGACCTCTAGGAAGCCAAGCACCAAGCGCGCGCACCAACTCACGTCCCTGGCGCACCAAACCTTTCCTGCCTTGCCCTTGGCGCAGGCAGGGCAGCATCATACACACCAAGGAAAATTTTGCCGCGCCAAGCTCGCACAAGGCTGCACCAACACGCACCAATTCTCGCACCAAGCTTCATTTTTCTGCCCTGCCCGCCACAAGGGCAGGGCAGCCTCCTGGGAGCATATGGGCCAAAATCAACCAAAATTCAATTTAATTCCATTCCTCACCAAATTGAATCAAGGCCATCCAAGACCCATTCTCCCTCAAATCCAAGGCAAGCAAAGCCCACTCAACATGACTCAAAGGCACATGGATCAATTAAATTAGGATTTTCATTTTTGTAATTTGTTTTAATTTCATTTTCATTTTTCATTTTGTTGCCTATATAAATGCATCAATTCCATCTTTGTAGGAGAGCTCTTTTCTTTATTTTTTTTGTCTTAAATCTGGGATTGAGAGTGAAGGAATTCTGTTTCCCTCTTGGTCTAAGATCTCTCTTGTTATTCTTCTGCATAATTTCAGAGAATTGATAGTTGAATTTGAGTTTTCATTTGCTGCTTCATTTCTTCTTTCTTCTACAAACTTGTTTTCTGTTGAATCAAGGAAGGGATTGAGATCTAGAATTGTTTTCTAGTCTCATTGATTCCCTGAGATCTTCAACATTCTTTTAAATTGCTGCAAATTAAGCATCGCTTTCTGTTTTCAATTCTGCAAGCATTTTTACTCTTCTGTTTTAAATCTGCTGCATCCCATTTCATATTCTAGTTCTCTGCTTGATTGCTCTTTACATTTTCTTGTTGAATTTTAATTTCCAGCACCCCAACCCCTTTACTTTTCATGCAATTTACTTTTCTTGCAATTTAAGTTTCAGTTATTTTACTTTCTTGTTATTTAAGTTACTTGCAACTTTACTTTCTGCAACTTTAAATTTTCTGTCATTTACAATTCGGTTGGCTACACTTCACACAATATCACTTCAATGTTAGCTTGACTAAACTAATCACCCACTAAAATTGCTTGATCCATCAATCCCTGTGGGATCGACCTCACTCTAAGTGAGTTATTATTACTTGATGCGACCCGGTACACTTGCCGGTTGGATTTTTGTGTTGGAAATTCGTTTTCCGCAAAAACACCATCAGTTGATACTTGCCCCAAGATCACATAGAGCTTGCTTGGTACAAGTACCCTCTAATGTGCATGGTATCATAAAGCTTCCGGGATCTTTAAGCTTCTCAGGTAAGCTTTTCAGAATGACTGCACTGCATTCTTCAGTGAGGTAAACTTTTTCAGTTTCCCTCCAATCCTTCTTATGACTTAAGATCTCTTTCATGAACTTAGCATAAGAGGGTATTTGCTCAAGTGCCTCTGCAAACATAATCTTTATTTCAAGAGTCCTGAGATAGTTTGCAAAGCGGGCAAATTGCTTATCCTGTTCTGCTTGGCGGAGTTTCTGAGGATAAGGCATTTTGGTTTTGTATTCCTCAACCTTAGTTGCTGCAGGTTTATTGCCTACAGATGTGGGTTGAGAAGCCTTTTTAGATGGGTTATTATCAGTACTTGTATGTGTCTGATCTCCCACTGGCATTTGAATGCAAGGGGTGGAAGCTGGAGTGGCGTTAGACGCTAATTCCTTACTTGTTTCTGGCGTCTAAACGCCAGAACTGTGCTCCCTTTAGGCGTTCAACGCCAAATCCTTGCTTGTTTCTGGCGTTGAACGCCAGAACTGAGCATGGTTTGGGCGTTCAACGCCAGCTTTCCACCCATTCTCTGGTGTTTGAGCGCCAGAATTATTCCTCTCTGGGATCTTACTGTCCTCAGAGGGATTTTGGTTAGTTTGCTCATTTCTTGGCTTCCTGCTATCTTGAAGTGAGGTTTTTAATGTTTTCCCACTTCTTAATTGAACTGTTTGGCACTCTTCTATTATCTGTTTTGATAACTGCTATTCTATTTGCTTCAACTGTACTTCCATATTCATATTAGCCATTCTTGTTTCTTATAGTATTTCCTTGAATTCGGCTAGCTGTTTTGTTAGAAAATCCAGTTGCTGATTGAATTCAGTAACTTGTTCTGTAGGACTCAGTTCAGCAGTTACTGTTTTAACCTCTTCTTTCATGGAAGGTTCACTGCTTAGGTACAGATGCTGATTTCTGGCAACTGTATCAATGAACTCTTGAGCTTCTTCTATTGTCTTTCTCACGTGTATAGATCCACCAGCTGAGTGGTCTAGAGAAATCTGAGCTCTTTCTGTAAGCCCATAGTAGAAGATGTCTAACTGCACCCACTCTGAAAACATTTCAGAGGGGCATTTTCTTAGCATCTTGATGAGCGGATAATTTATACGCTTTTTGGCATTGTTTTTAGTATGTTTTTAGTATGTTTTAGTTAGTTTTTATTATATTTTTATTAGTTTTTATCTAAAATTCACTTTTCTGGACTTTACTATGAGTTTGTGTGTTTTTCTGTGATTTCAGGTATTTTCTGGCTGAAATTGAGGGACCTGAGCAAAAATCTGATTCAGAGGCTGAAAAGGACTGCAGATGCTGTTGGATTCTGACCTCCCAGCACTCGAAGTGGATTTTCTGGAGCTACAGAATCCCAATTGGCGCGCTCTTAATTGTGTTGGAAATTAGACATTCTAGGCTTTCCAGAAATATATAATAGTCCATACTTTGTCCGAGATTTGATGGCCCAAACCGGCGTTCCAAATCAGCTCAAGATTGCCCGGCGTTAAACGCCGGAACTGGCATAGAAGTGGGAGTTAAACGCCCAAACTGGCACAAAAGCTGGCGTTTAACTGCAAGAAAAGTCTCTACACATGGAAGCTTCAATGCTCAGCCCAAGCACACACCAAGTGGGCCTGGAAGTGGATTTTTATGTCATTTACTCATTTCTGTAAACCCTAAGCTACTAGTTTTCTATAAATAAGACCTTTTGCTATTGTATTTTCATCTTGGTTCTTCTGGTTCCCTCTCTGGGGCCGAAGCCAATGATCACCATTATCACTTATGTATTTTCAATGGTGGAGTTTCTACACACCATGGATTAAGGTGTGGAGCTCTGCTGTACCTCGAGTATTAATGCAATTACTATTGTTCTTCTATTCAATTCAGCTTATTCTTGTTCTAAGATATTCATTTGCACCCAAGAACATGATGAATGTGATGATTATGTGATGCTCATCATCATTCTCACTTATGAACGCGTGCCTGACAACCACTTCCATTCTACATGCAAATAAGGCTTGAATGTTTATCTCTTGGATCCCTTAATTGGAATCTTCGTGGTATAAGCTAGAATTGATGGCGGCATTCAAGAGAATCCGGAAGGTCTAAACCTTGTCTGTGGTATTCTGAGTAGGATTCAAGGATTGAATGACTGTGACGAGCTTCAAACTCCTGAAGGCTGGGCGTTAGTGACAGACGCAAAAGAATCACTGGATTCTATTCCAACTTGATTGAGAACCGACAGATGATTAGCCGTGCTGTGACAGAGCGCGTTGAACATTTTCACTGAGAGGACAGGTGGTGCACGAAATTGCAATCACACTTTTGCAATCCCGCACAACTAACCAGCAAGTGCACTGGGTCGTCCAAGTAATACCTTACGTGAGTAAGGGTCGATCCCACGAAGATTGTCGGCTTGAAGCAAGCTATGGTTATCTTGTAACTCTTAGTCAGGATATCAATAATTATCAGGGTTGATTGTAAAAAGCAAAAGAACATGAATTAAGTACTTGTTTTGCAGTAATGGGGAACAGGTTGAGGTTTTGGAGATGCTCTGTCTTCTGAACCTCTGCTTTCCTACTGTCTTCTTCTTCAAACACGCAAGGCTCCTTCCATGGCAAGCTGCATGTAGGGTTTCACCGTTGTCAATGGCTACCTCCCATCCTCTCAGTGAAAATGTTCAACGCGCTCTGTCACAGCACGGCTAATCATCTGTCGGTACTCAATCAGGTTGGAATAGAATCCAGTGATTCTTTTGCGTCTGTCACTAACACCCAGCCCTCAGGAGTTTGAAGCTCGTCACAGTCATTCAATCCTTGAATCCTACTCAGAATACCACAGACAAGGTTTAGACCTTCCGGATTCTCTTGAATGCCACCATCAATTCTAGCTTATACCACGAAGATTCTGATTAAGGAATCCAAGAGATATCTACTCAATCTAAGGTAGAACAGAGGTGGTTGTCAGGCACACGTTCATAGTTGAGAATGATAATGAGTGTCACGGATCATCACATTCATCAGGTTTAGGAACAAGTGATATCTTAGAATGGAAGCAAGCATGATTGAATGAAAAACAGTAGTAATTGCATTAATCCATCAAGACACAGCAGAGCTCCTCACCCCCAACCATGGGGTTTAGAGACTCATGCTGTAGAAGATACAATGAGAAACGTGTAAAGTGTCATGAGGTAGAGATACAATGTCAAAAGATCCTATTAATAGTGAACTAGTAACCTAGGGTTTACAGAAATGAGTAAATGACAGAAAAATCCACTTCTGGGCCCACTTGGTGTGTGCTTGGGCTGAGCATTGAAGCATTTTCATGTAGAGACTCTTCTTGGAGTTAAACGCCAGCTTTTGTGCCAGTTTGGGCGTTTAACTCCAATTTTTATGCTAGTTCCAGCGTTAAACGCCGGGAATTCTAAAGCTGATTTGCAACGCCGGTTTGGGCCATCAAATCTCGGGCAAAGTATGAACTATTATACATTGCTGGAAAGCCCAGGATGTCTACTTTCCAACGCCGTTGAGAGCGCGCCAATTGGGCTTCTGTAGCTCCAGAAAATCCACTTCGAGTGCAGGGAGGTCAGAATCCAACAGCATCTGCAGTCCTTTTCAGCCTCTGAATCAGATTTTTGCTCAGGACCCTCGATTTCAGCCAGAAAATACCTGAAATCACAGAAAAACACACAAACTCATAGTAAAGTCCAGAAAAGTGAATTTTAACTAAAAACTAATAAGAATATAATAAAAACTAACTAAAATATACTAAAAACATACTAAAAACAATGCCAAAAAGCGTACAAATTATCCGCTCATCACAACACCAAACTTGAATTGTTGCTTGTCCCCAAGCAACTGAAAATCAAATAAGATAAAAAGAAGAGAATATGCAATGAATTCCAAAAACATCTATGAAGATCAGTATTAATTAAATGAGCGGGGCTTTTAGCTTTTTGCCTCTGAACATTTTTGGCATCTCACTCTATCCTTTGAAATTCAGAATGATTGGCTTCTATAGGAACTCAGAATCCAGATAGTGTTATTGATTCTCCTAGTTAAGTATGATGATTCTTGAACACAGCTACTTTATGAGTCTTGGCCGTGGCCCAAAGCACTCTGTCTTCCAGTATTACCACCGGATACATACATGCCACAGACACATAATTGGGTGAACCTTTTCAGATTGTGACTCAGCTTTGCTAGAGTCCCCAATTAGAGGTGTCCAGGGTTCTTAAGCACACTCTTTTTGCCTTGGATCACAACTTTATTTCTTTCTTTTTCTTTCTTTTTTTTTCTTTCTCCCTTTTTTTTTCGTTTTTTTCTCTTTTTCTCTTTTTTTTTGTATTCACTGATTTTTCTTGCTTCAAGAATCATTTTTATGATTTTTCAGATCCTCAGTAACATGTCTCCTTTTTCATCATTCTTTCAAGAGCCAACCAATCATGAACAACAAATTCGAAAGACATATGCACTGTTTAAGCATACATTCAGAAAACAAAAGTATTGCCACCACATCAAAATAATTAATCTGTTATAAAATTCAAAATTCATGCAATTCTTCTCTTTTTCAATTAAGAACATTTTTCATTTAAGAAAGGTGATGGATTCATAGGACATTCATAACTTTAAGGCATAGACACTAAGACACTAATGATCACAAGACACAAACATGGATAAACATAAGCATGAAATTCGAAAAACAAGAAAATAAAGAACAAGAAAATTAAAGAACGGGTCCACCTTAGTGATGGTGGCTTATTCTTCCTCTTGAAGATCTTATGGAGTGCTTGAGCTCCTCAATGTCTCTTCCTTGCTTTTGTTGCTCCTCTCTCATGATTCTATGATCTTCTTTAATTTCATGGAGGAGGATGGAATGTTCTTGGTACTCCACCCTTAGTTGTCCCATGTTGGAACTCAATTCTCCTAGGGAGGTGTTGATTTGCTCCCAATAGTTTTGTGGAGGAAAGTGCATTCCTTGAGATGAATCTCTCCATCTCCCATGGCTCTGAGGTGGAAGCTTTTGCCTTCCCTTTCCTCTTTCTAGAGGTTTCTCCGGCCTTAGATGCCAAAAATGGTTATGGAGAAACAAAAAGCAACGCTTTTACCACACCAAACTTAGAAGGTTTGCTCGTCCTCGAGCAAAAGAAGAAAGTAGAGAGAGAGTGGTGGGGTAGGTGGGGATCCTGTGGGGTCCACAGATCCTGAGGTGTCAAGGATAATTCATCCCTGCACCAAGTGGCGAGCAAAAATGCTCCTACTGCCAATCCTGGCGTTAAACGCCGGGCTGGTGCCCATTTCTGGCGTTTAACGCCAGCTTGGTGCCCATTCCTGGCGTTTAACGCCAGTCTGGTGCCCCTTTCTGGCGTTAATCGCCCAAAATGGTGCCAGACTGGGCGTTAAACGCCCATTTGCTGCCCTTACTGGCGTTTAAATGCCAGCAAGGTTTTCCTCCAGGGTGAGCTATTTTTCTTTCTATTTTTCATTCTGTTTCTGCTTTTTCAATTGATTTTGTGACCTTCCATGATCATCAACCTATAGAAAACATAAAATCACAAAGGAAAATAATAAATATAACATTGGGTTTCCTCCCAACAAGCGCTTCTTTAATGTCAGTAGCTTGATAGTGGGCTCTCATGGAGCCTCACAGATGTTCAGAGCAATGTTGGAACCTCTCCAACACCAAACTTAGAGTTTGGTTGTGACCTCCCAACACCAAACTTAGAGTTTGACTGTGGGGGATCTATTTGACTCTATTTTGAGAGAAGCTTTTCATGCTTCCTCTCCATGGTTACAGAAGGAGAACCTTGAGTCTTATAGTTTGCACTGTCTGCAAGCCACGGAGCTTCCTGAATAGCAAATAATTGCTCATCCGGAAAGGCTTCAGAGATCTCAGTAGGAGGGAGAGATGCTCCTGCTACTGGTTCTATCCGGGACAGGTGATCAGCTACTTGATTCTCTGTCCCTTTTCTGTCTCTTATTTCTATATCAAACTCCTGCAGAAGCAACACCCATCTTATGAGCCTGGGTTTTGAATCCTGCTTTGTGAGTAGATATTTAAGAGCAGCATGGTTAGTGTACACAATCACTTTTGATCCTACTAAATAAGATCTGAACTTGTCAAGGGCATAAACCACTGCAAGTAATTCCTTTTCTGTGGTTGTGTAGTTCTTCTGTGCATCATTTAGAATACGGCTGCCGTAATAAATGACGTGCAGAAGCTTACCATGCCTTTGTCCCAAAATTACACCAATGGCATGGTCACTGGCATCACACATTAGTTCAAATGGTAATGTCCAGTTTGGTGCAGAGATGACTGGTGCTGTGACCAGCTTAGCTTTCAGAGTCTCAAACGCCTGCAGACACTCATTATCAAAGATAAATGGAGTGTCAGCAGCTAGCAGATTACTCAGAGGTTTGGCAATTTTTGAAAAATCCTTTATAAACCTTCTGTAGAATCCTGCATGACCCAGAAAGCTTCTGATTGCCTTAACATTGGCAGGTGGTGGTAATTTTTCAATTACCTCCACCTTAGCTTGATCCACCTCTATTCCTTTGTTCAAAATTTTATGCCCAAGGACAATTCCTTCAGTCACCATGAAGTGACATTTTTCCCAGTTTAAAACTAGGTTGGTCTCTTGGCATCTTTTCAGAACAAGTGCTAGATGGTTAAGGCAGGAGCTGAATGAGTCTCCAAATACTGAAAAGTCATCCATGAAGACTTCCAGAAATTTCTCTACCATATCTGAGAAGATAGAGAGCATGCACCTTTGAAAGGTTGCAGGTGCATTGCACAGACCAAAAGGCATCCTTCTGTAGGCAAATACTCCAGAAGGACATGTAAATGCTGTTTTCCCTTGGTCCTGAGGATCTACTGCAATTTGGTTGTAACCTGAATATCCATCCAAAAAGCAGTAATATTCATGACCTGCCAGTCTCTCTAGCATCTGGTCTATGAATGGTAAAGGAAAATGATCCTTCCTGGTGGCTGTGTTGAGCCTTCTGTAGTCAATACACATACGCCACCCTGTAACTGTTCTTGTAGGAACCAGTTCATTCTTTTCATTATGAACCACTGTTATGCCTCCCTTCTTGGGGACAACGTGGACAGGGCTCACCCAGGGGCTATCAGAAATAGGATAAATAATCCCAGCCTCTAGTAACTTAGTGACCTCTTTCTGCACCACCTCCTTCATGGCTGGATTTAGCCGCCTTTGTGGTTGAACCACTGGCTTAGCATCATCCTCCAATAGGATCTTGTGCATGCATCTTGCTGGGCTAATGCCCTTAAGATCACTTATGGACCACCCAAGAGCTGTCTTGTGTGTTCTTAGCACTTGAATTAGTGCTTCCTCTTCCTATGGATTTAAAGCAGAGCTTATGATCACTGGAAAAGTGTTACTTTCTCCCAGAAATGCATATTTCAGGGATGGTGGTAGTGGCTTGAGCTCCGGTTTAGGAGGCTTATCTTCTTCTTGAGGAATTTTCAGAATTTTTTTATTTCCTTTAGTTCCTCCAGATCAGGCTGAACATCTTTAAAGATGTCCTTTAGCTATGATTCAAGACTTTCAGTCATATTGACCTCCTCCACCAAAGAGTCAATAATATCAGCGCTCATGCAGTCATTTGATGTGTCTGGATGCTGCATAGCTTTGACAACATTCAACTTGAACTCATCCTCATTAACTCTCAGGGTTACTTCCCCTTTTTGTACATCAATGAGAGTTCGTCCAGTTGCTAGGAAAGGTCTTCCTAGAATGAGAGTTGCACTCTTGTGCTCCTCCATTTCCAGCACTACAAAGTCAGTTGGAAAGGCGAATGGCCCAACCTTGACAATCATGTCCTCAATTATGCCTGATGGATATTTAATGGAGCCATCAGCAAGTTGGAGGCATATCCGGGTTGGTTTGACTTCTTCAGTCAACCCAAGCTTTCTGATAGTGGATGCAGGTATTAGATTGATGCTTGCTCCAAGGTCACACAGGGCTGTCTTGGTGCAAGCACCTTCTAATGTGCATGGTATCATAAAGCTTCCTGGATCTTGAAGCTTTTCTGGTAAGCTTTTCAGAATGACTGCACTGCATTCTTCAGTGAGAAATACTTTTTCAGTTTCTCTCCAATCCTTCTTATGACTTAAGATCTCTTTCATGAACTTAGCATAAGAAGGTATTTGCTCAAGTGCCTCTGCAAACGGAATCTTTATTTCAAGAGTCCCTAGGTAGTCTGCAAAGCGGGCAAATTGCTTATCCTGCTCCGCTTGGCGGAGTTTCTGAGGATAAGGCATCTTGGCTTTATATTCTTTAACCTTAGTTGCTGCAGGTTTATTCCTTACAGAAGTGGTTGGAGAAGCCTTTTTAGAGGGGTTACAGATGAGCGGATAATTTATACGCTTTTTGGCATTATTTTTAGGTAGTTTTTACTAAGTTTAAGCTACTTTTAGGGATGTTTTCATTAGATTTTATGTTAAATTCACATTTCTGGACTTTACTATGAGTTTGTGTATTTTTCTGTGATTTCAGGTAATTTCTGGCTGAAATTGAGGGACTTGAGCAAAACTCTGAAAAAGGCTGACAAAAGGACTGCTGATGCTGTTGGAATCTGACCTCCCTGCACTCGAAATGGATTTTCTGGAGCTACAGAATTTCAATTGGCGCGCTCTCAACGGCGTTGGAAAGTAGACATCCAGAGCTTTCCAGCAATATATAATAGTTCATACTTTATTCGGAAATTGACGATGTAACTTGGTGTTGAACGCCAAGTACATGCTGCTGTCTAGAGTTAAACGCCAGAAACACGTCATGATCCGGAGTTGAACGCCCAAAACACGTTATAACTTGGAGTTCAACTCCAATAAAAGCCTCAGCTCGTGGATAGACCAAGCTTAGCCCAAACATACACCAAGTGGGCCCCGGAAGTGGATTTATGCATCAATTACTTACTCATGTAAACTCTAGTAGCTAGTTTATTATAAATAGGACTTTTTACTAGTGTATTAGACATCTTGGGACGATTAGTTCTCAGATTATGGGGGCTGGCCATTCGGCCATGCCTGAACCTTTCACTTATGTATTTTCAGTGGTGGAGTTTCTGCACACCATAGATTAAGGGTGTGGAGCTCTGCTGTACCTCAAGTTTCAATACAATTACTATTACTTTCTATTCAATTCTCTTTTATTCTTATTCCAAGATATACGTTACACTTAACTTTGATGAATGTGATGATCCGTGACACTCATCATCATTCTCACCTATGAACACGCGTGACTGACAACCACTTCCGTTCTACTCTAGGCCGGGCACATATCTCTTAGATTCCCCAACAGAATCTTCGTGGTATAAGCTAGATAGATGGCGGCATTCATGAGGATCCGGAAAGTCTAAAACTTGTCTATGGTATTCCGAGTAGGATTCTGGGATTGAATGACTGTGACGAGCTTCAAACTCCTGAAGGCTGGGCGTGATGACAAACGCAAAAGAATCAAGGGATTCTATTCCAATTTGATTGAGAACCGACAGATGATTAGCCGTGCTGTGACAGAGCATAGGAACGTTTTCACTGAGAGGATGGGATGTAGCCATTGACAACGGTGATGCCCTACATACAGCTTGCCATGGAAAGGAGTAAGAAGGATTGGATGAATGCAATAAGAAGGTAAAGATCCAAGAGGAGTACAGCATCTCCATATGCCTATCTGAAATTCCCACTATTGATTTACATAAGTATTTCTATCCCTTTTTATTTTATTTATCTTTATTTATCCAATCTAATCACATTTGACTTTATAAGTCCACTTAACTGGGATTTACAAGATGACCATAGCTTGCTTCATACCAACAATCTCCGTGGGATCGACCCTTACTCACGTAAGGTATTACTTGGATGACCCAGTGCACCTGCTGGTTAGTTGAACGGAGTTGTGACTTCAAATAGAGCCAATTATTAAATTTCATACAAATACAAAGAGTATGTGATCACAATTTCGTCCACCAGTTACTATCAGCACTCTCAGGTGTCTGATTCCCCATTGGCGTTTGAATGCCAGGATTGGGTGGAAAATGGGCGTTTAACGCCAACTTTTCCCCCTTTTCTGGCGTTTGAACGCCAGAACTGGGTAGGGAATGGGCGTTTAACGCCAGCTTTCCCCCCTTTTCTGGCGTTTGAACGCCAAGAGTATTCCTCTCTGAGCTCTTACTGTCCTCAGAGGGATTTTGGATAGTGGTTTGGCTATCCTCTGTCAATTGTTCCTTTATTGGCTTTTTGCTACTTTGAGCAGTGTTATTCAATGTTTTCCCGCTCCTCAGTTGAACTGCTTGGCATTCTTCTGTTATCTGTTTAGATAGCTGCTGTTTTGCCTGATTCAACTGTGATTCTATGTTCTTGTTAGCAATTTTAGTTTCTTGGAGCATCTCTTTAAATTCTGCTAACTGTTTTGTCATCAGGTGTAATTGCTGATTAAGCTCAATCATCTGTTCTTGAGGATTAGGATCAGTGGCTACTGCCATAACTTCTTCTTTTGTGGAGAACTCATTGCTAGAGTACAAATGTTAATTTCTAGCAACAGTATCTATAAGCTCTTGAGCCTCCTCAATCGTCTTCCTCATATGTATAGATCCACCAGCTGAGTGGTCTAGAGACATCTGAGCTTTTTCTGTAAGCCCATGGTAGAAGATGTCTAACTGTACCCACTCTGAAAACATTTCAGAGGGGCATTTTCTTAGCATACCTCTATACCTCTCCCAGGCATTATAAAGAGATTCATTATCCTCTTGTTTAAAGCCTTGGATGTCAAGCCTTAGCTGTGTCATCCTTTTTGGAGGGTAAAATTGATTCAGGAATTTGTCT
The DNA here is from genome assembly GCF_014773155.1 of Arachis stenosperma. Taxonomy (NCBI): domain Eukaryota; kingdom Viridiplantae; phylum Streptophyta; class Magnoliopsida; order Fabales; family Fabaceae; genus Arachis; species Arachis stenosperma. The sequence goes on from NC_080382.1 coordinate 33,919,178, forward strand.
GATAACTGTTTCCATTTCTTTATGCTTGCTGTAGGTTGGTTATTCAACCACCTCTTAGCTTGATCTTTTACAGCAAATGGAAACAGTAATAATCTGTAGACATCCTGATCCACCTCTTTATCACGTACTGTGTCAGCAAGTTATAAGAATTATGCCAGAAACTCAGTAGGTTCTTCTTGTGAAAGACCGGAATACTGGCAATTTTGCTGCACAATGATAATGAGTTGAGGATTTAGCTTAAAGCTGCTTGCTTTAATGGGAGGTATACAGATGCTACTCCCATATGCAACTGTAATGGGGTTAGCATATGACCCCAGAGTCCTTTTGGACTGTTCAATTCCACTTAGGTCCATGATGGAGAAAGGGAATATGATATGAATTCACAAGTAAAGTAAATTTTTTTTTATTAAAAGTGACCGAAAAAAAATAAAATAAATGGAAAATAAATAAAATTTTGAAAACTGAAAGAAAATAAGATCAAAGCAAATTGAAAACTAAATCAATTAGTTAATTAAAAAGATTTTGGAATTAGCAATTAAAAAGATATGATTGAAAATATGATTGCAATTAAAAAGATTTGATTTTTGAAAAAGATTTGAGAAGATCAATTTTTGAGATTAGAATTTTGACTTGACTAAAAAAAAGATATGATTTTAAAAATCTTTGACTAAATTAATGCAAAATTTCGAAAATTATGAGTAAAATAAGGAAAGGATATTTTTTTGATTTTTAAATTTTAATGAGGAAAGAGAAAAACAACAAAAAGACACTAAACTTAAAAATTTTAGATCAAAACAAAGAGAACAAACAAGAAAACTTTGAATATCAAGATGAACACCAAGAACACTTTGAAGGTCAAGATGAACACCAAGAACAAATTTTTGAAAAATTTTTAAGTGAATAAAAGCACAAAAGACACCAAACCTAAAATTTTTAGAAAATCAAACACAAATTTTCGAAAACTTAAAGGAAAACACAAGGAAGACACCAAACTTAAAATATGAAACTAAAGTCAAATAAAAGACTCTAAACCAACAAAAATAAAACAGTCCTAATCTAAGCAACAAGATAAACCAGCAATCACACTTTTGCAACGGCGCACAACTAACCAGCAAGTGCACTGGGTCGTTCAAGTAATACCTTACGTGAGTAAGGGTCGATCCCACGGAGAGTGTCGGCTTGAAGCAAGCTATGGTTATCTTGTAACTCTTAGTCAGGATATCAATAATTATCAGGGTTGATTGTAAAAAGTAAAAGAACATGAATTAAGTACTTGTTTTGCAGTAATGGGGAACAGGTTGAGGTTTTGGAGATGCTCTGTCTTCTGAACCTCTGCTTTCCTACTGTCTTCTTCAAACTCGCAAGGCTCCTTCCATGGCAAGCTGTATGTAGGATTTCACCGTTGTCAATGGCTACCTCCCATCCTCTCAGTGAAAATGTTCAACGCGCTCTGTCACAGCACGGCTAATCATCTGTCGGTTCTCAATCAGGTTGGAATAGAATCCAGTGATTCTTTTGCGTCTGTCACCAACGCCCAGCCCTCAGGAGTTTGAAGCTCGTCACAGTCATTCAATCCTTGAATCCTACTCAGAATACCACAGACAAGGTTTAGACTTTCCGGATTCTCTTGAATGCCGCCATCAATTCTAGCTTATACCACGAAGATTCTGATTAAGGAATCCAAGAGATATCTACTCAATCTAAGGTAGAACGGAGGTGGTTTTCAGGCACACGTTCATAGTTGAGAATGATGATGAGTGTCACAGATCATCACATTCATCAGGTTTAGGAACAAGTGATATCTTAGAATGGAAGCAAGCATGATTGAATGAAAAACAGTAGTAATTGCATTAATCCATCAAGACACAGCAGAGCTCCTCACCCCCAACCATGGGGTTTAGAGACTCATGCTGTAGAAGATACAATGAGAAACGTGTAAAGTGTCATGAGGTAGAGATACAATGTCAAAAGATCCTATTAATAGTGAACTAGTAACCTAGGGTTTACAGAAATGAGTAAATGACAGAAAAATCCACTTCCGGGCCCACTTGGTGTGTGCTTGGGCTGAGCATTGAAGCATTTTCGTGTAGAGACTCTTCTTGGATTTAAACGCCAGCTTTTGTGCCAGTTTGGGCGTTTAACTCCAATTTTTATGCCAGTTCCAACGTTAAACGCCGGGAATTCTAAAGCTGATTTGCAACGCCGGTTTGGGCCATCAAATCTCGGGCAAAGTATGGACTATTAAACATTACTGGAAAGCCCAGGATGTCTACTTTTCAACGCCGTTGAGAGCGCGCCATTTGGGTTTCTGTAGCTCTAGAAAATCCACTTCGAGTGCAGGGAGGTCAGAATCTAACAGCATCTGCAGTCCTTTTTAGCCTCTGAATCAGATTTTTGCTCAGGACCCTCGATTTCAGCCAGAAAATACCTGAAATCACAGAAAAACACACAAACTCATAGTAAAGTCCAGAAAAGTGAATTTTAACTAAAAACTAATAAGAATATAATAAAAACTAACTAAAATATACTAAAAATATACTAAAAATAATGCCAAAAAGCGTACAAATTATCCGCTCATCAACAGGACTGTAGCCACTGACAACGGTGATGCCCAACATACAGCTTGCCATGGAAAGGAGTAAGAAGGATTGGATGAAGACAGTAGGAAAGCAGAGAGACGGAAGGGACAAAGCATCTCCATACGCTTATCTGAAATTCTCACCAATGAATTACATAAGTATCTCTATCTTTATTTTATGTCTTATTTATCTTTTAATCATTAATCCTCCATAACCATTTGAATCCGCCTGACTGAGATTTACAAGATGACCATAGCTTGCTTCATACCAATAATCTCCGTGGGATCGACCCTTACTCGCGTAAGGTTTATTACTTGGACGACCCAGTGCACTTGCTGGTTAGTTGTGCGAAGTTGTGATAAAGAGTTGAGATTGTAATTGAGCGTACCATGTTGATGGCGCCATTGATGATCACAATTTCGTGCACCAAGTTTTTGGTGCCGTTGCCGGGGATTGTTCGAGTTTGGACAACTGATGGTTCATCTTGTTGCTTAGATTAGGTAATTTTATTTTGTTCTTCAGAGTTCTTAAGAATGAATTTTAGTGTTTCAAGGTGATGTTCTTATCATCACCAAAGCTGATTGATTCTCATCAATTTAGCTCTTGAATGTAATGTCCTGCTGAAGCTTGGCTAGCCATGTCTAATCTTTTTAGACTGAAGCTTTAGACTAACATTGCATGATTCCTGGAATTCTTATTAAGAATTTTGATATCCTTATTTTCTTTTCCACTCAATTTTCGAAAAATCCAAAAAAATTATAAAATGTTAAAATCAAAAATATTTTTATGTTTCTTGTTTGAGTCTAGTGTCTAATTTTAAGTTTGGTGTCCATTGCATGTTTTTAGTCTTCTAATTTTCGAAAATTACATGCATTATGTTCTTCATTGATCTTCAAGTTGTTCTTGATGATTTCCTTGCTCTGATCTTTAAGTTCTCTTGTCTTGAGTGTTTTGTTGTTTCTCATATGCATTCTCAATTTGTTAGTGTCAGTAATATACAAACTTCTAAGTTTGGTGTCTTGCATGCATTGTTTATTTGATCTTAGTGGCATTTTGATTATTCCTCATCATTAAAAATTCAACATTTTTTTTAATTTGTGTCTTTTCAAATCAATAATACAAAGAATTGAAGATTCATAACATACAGCAGAGGAATTACACAGAAAAAGTTGGGCGTTCAAAACGCCCAGTGAAGAAGGAAAACTGGCATTTAAACGCCAGCCAGGGTACCTGGCTGGGTGTTTAACGCCCAAAAGGGTAGCATTTTGGGCGTTAAACGCCAGAATGTATACCATTCTGGGCGTTTAACGCCAGGATGGCACAAGAGGGAAGATTTTGTTTTTAATTCAAATTTTTTTCAAGTTTTCATAATTTTTCAAAATCAAATCTTTTTCAAATCATATCTTTTCAATCATATATTTTCAAAATCAATTTCTTTCCACTTTTCAAAAATACTTGCTAATAATTAATGATTTGATTCAACATTTCAAGTATGTTGCCTTTTCTGTTGAGAAAGGTTTAATGTCTGAATCATATCTTTTAAATTTCTTGTTAGCCAAGTCATTAATTTTCAAAATCAAATCTTGTTTTTCAAATCATATCTTCTCAATCATATCTTTTTAAAACTATATCTTTTCAATCATATCTTTTTATCACATTTTTTTCAAAATTAATTTTTCAATCATATCTTTTTGATTTCTAATTTCAAAATCTTTTTCAAAAATCACTTTATTTCTTTCCCAATCTTATTTTTCGAAAATCATTTACCATTTCTTAAAATTTCTTTTAATTAATTCACTTTAATTTTCGAAAAATTTCTTCCCATCTTCTCACATCCTTCTATTTATGGACTAACACTCCTCCTCAATGCACAATTCGAACTTTATCCCTCTTGATAAGTTCGAATTCTTCTACCTCCTCCTTCTATTCTTCTTTTCCTCTGACACCTCAAGGAATCTTTATACTGTGACATAGAGAATTCCATACTTTCTTGTTCTCTTCTCTTTCATATGAGTAGGAGCAAAGACAAAAGCATTCTTGTTGAGGATGACCCTGAACCTGAAAGGACCTTGAAGCGAAAGCTAAGAGAAGCTATAGCACTACTCTCTGTAGAGGACCTAACAGAAATCTTCAAACAAGAAGAAGATATGGCAGCCGAAAACAACAACAATGCCAACAACGCAAGGAAGGTGCTGGGTGACTTTACTGCACCTACTCCCGACATCCATGGGAGAAGCATCTCTATCCCTGCCATTGGAGCAAACAACTTTGAGCTTAAGCCTCAATTAGTTTCTCTAATGCAACAGAATTGCAAGTTCCATGGACTTCCATTGGAAGATCCTCATCAGTTTTTAGCTGAATTCTTGCAAATCTGTGACACTGTCAAGACCAATGGGGTTGACCCTGAGGTCTATAGACTTATGCTATTCCCTTTTGCTGTAAGAGATAGAGCTAGGATATGGTTGGACTCAAAACCTAAAGAAAGCCTGAACTCTTGGGAAAAGCTAGTCAATGCCTTTTTGGCAAAGTTCTTTCCACCTCAAAAATTGAGTAAGCTTAGAGTGGAAGTCCAAACCTTCAGACAGAAGGAAGGTGAATCCCTCTATGAAGCTTGGGAAAGATACAAACAATTGATCAGAAGGTGTCCTTCTGACATGCTTTCTGAATGGAGCATCATAGGTATCTTCTATGATGGTCTGTCTAAACTGTCCAAGATGTCATTGGATAGCTCTGCTGGAGGATCTATTCATCTAAAGAAGACGCCTACAGAAGCTCAAGAACTCATTGAAATTGTTGTAAATAACCAATTCATGTACACTTCTGAAAGGAATCCTGTGAACAATGGGACGAATCAGAAGAAAGGAGTTCTTGAGATTGATACTCTGAATGCCATATTGGCTCAGAACAAAATATTGACTCAGCAAGTCAATATGATTTCTCAAAGTCTGTCTGGAATGCAAGCTGCACCAGGCAGTACTAAGGACACTTCATCTGAAGAAGAAGCTTATGATCCTGAGAACCCTTCAATGGAAGAGGTTAATTACATAGGAGAACCCTATGGAAACACCTATAATCCTTCATGGAGAAATCATCCAAATCTCTCATGGAAGGATCAACAGAGACCTCAACAAGGTTTCAACAGGAATAATTGTGGAGGAAACAGGTTTAGCAATGGCAAGCCTTTTCCATCATCTTCTCAGCAACAGACAGAGAATTCTAAGCAGAGCCACTCTGACTTAGCAACCATGGTCTCTGATCTAATCAAAACCACTCAAAGTTTCATGACTGAAACAAGGTCCTCCATTAGAAACTTGGAGGCACAAGTGGGTCAGCTGAGTAAAAAAGTTACTGAACTCCCTCATAGTACTCTTCCAAGCAATACAGAAGGGAATCCAAAAGGAGAGTGTAAGGCCATCAACATGGCCAAAATTGGAGAGGAGGAAGAGGCAGTGATTGCCACTGAGGAGGATCTCAATGGACGTCCACTGGCTTCCAATGAGTTCCCTAATGAGGAACCATGGGAATCTGAGGCTCACACTGAGACCATGGAGATTCCATTGGATTTACTTCTGCCATTCATGAGCTCTGATGAGTATTCTTTCTCTGAAGAGGACGAAGATGTCACTAAAGAGAAAGTTGCTAAGTACCTTGGAGCAATCATGAAGCTCAATGACATGTTATTTGGTAATGAGACTTGGGAGGATGAACCCCCTTTGCTCACCAAAGAACTGGATGACTTGACTAGGCAGAGATTACCTCAAAAGAGACAGGACCCTGGGAAGTTCTCAATACCTTGCACATTAGGCACCATGACCTTCGAGAAGGCTCTGTGTGACCTAGGGTCAAGCATAAACCTCATGCCTCTCTCTGTAATGGAGAAACTAGGGATCTTTGAGGTACAAGCTGCAAGAATCTCACTAGAGATGGCAGACAATTCGAGAAAAAAGCTTATGGACTTGTAGAGGATGTTCTGGTAAAGGTTGAAGACCATTACATCCCTACTGATTTCATAGTCCTAGAGACTGGGAAGTGCATGGATGAATCCATCATCCTTGGCAGACCCTTCCTAGCCACAGCAAAGGCTGTGATTGATGTTGACAGAGGAGAGTTGATCATTCAAGTGAATGAAGAATCCTTTGTGTTTAAGGCTCAAGGATATCCCTCTGTAACCATGGAGAGGAAGCATGAAGAGCTTCTCTCAAAACAGAGTCAAACAGAGCCTCCACAGTCAAATTCTAAGTTTGGTGTTGGGAGGCCACAACCAAATTCTAAGTTTGGTGTTGAACCCCCACATTCAAACTCTAAGTTTGGTGTTGGAAGGTTCCAACATTGCTCTGAACATCTGTGAGGCTCCATGAGAGCCCATCGTCAAGCTACTGACATTAAAGAAGCGCTTGTTGGGAGGCAACCCAATGTTATATTTATCTATTTTCCTTTGTTATTTTATGTTTTCTGTAGGTTGATGATCATGTGAAGTCACAAAAACAATTGAAAAAGCAAAAACAGAATGAAAAACAGAATGAGAAACAGCACACCTTGGAGGAAAAACTTGCTGGCGTTTAAACGCCAGTAAGGGCAGCAAATGGGCGTTTAACGCCCAGTCTGGCACCATTCTGGGCGTTTAACGCCAGAAAGGGGCACCAGACTGGCGTTTAACGCCAGGAATGGGCAAGAAACTGGCGTTTAACGCCATAAAAGGGCAACAGCCCAGCGTTTAATGCCAGGATTGGCAGAAAGGGCGTTTTGCACGCCACTTGGTGCAGGGATGAGCTATCCTTGACACCTCAGGATCTGTGGACCCCACAGGATCCCCACCTACCCCACCACTCTCTCTCTTCTTCACCCATTCACCAATCACCTCAATACCTCTTCCCCAAAAACCCCTCACCTATCAAATCCCACCATTCTCTTCACCACTCACATCCTTCCTTCTTAAAACCCCACCTACCTCACCATTCAAATTCGAACCACTTTCCCTCCCAAACCCACCCATAATGGCCGAACCTTACCCCTCTCTCTACCCCTATATACACCCATCTTCACTCCTTCATTTTCACACAACCTAAAATACTACTTCTCCCCCTTGATCAAAACACAAAGCCCCCCTCCATCTCCTCTATTTCTTCTTCTTCTACTCTCTTCTTTCTTCTTTTGCTCGAGGACGAGCAAAGCTTCTAAGTTTTGTGTGGTAAAAGCATTGCTTTTTGTTTTTCCATAACCATTTATGGCATCTAAGGCTGGAGATACCTCTAGAAAGAGGAAAGGGAAGGCAAAAGCTTCCACCTCCAAGTCATGGGAGATGGAGAGATTCATCTCAAGGGTGCATCAAGACCACTTCTATAAAGTTGTAGCCATGAAGAAGGTGATCCCCGAGGTCCCTTTCAAACTCAAAAATAGTGAATATCCAGAGATCCGACATGAGATCCGAAGAAGAGGTTGGGAAGTTCTTACCAACCCCATTCAACAAGTCAGAATCTTAATGGTTCAAGAGTTCTATGCCAATGCATTGATCACCAAGAACCATGATCAAAGTGTGAACCCGGACCCAAAGAATTGGCTTACAATGGTTCGGGGGAAATGCTTAGATTTTAGTCCGGAAAATATAAGGTTGGCATTCAACTTGCCCATGATGCAAGGAGATGAACACCCTTACACTAGAAGGGTCAACTTTGATCAAAGGTTGGACCAAGTCCTCATAGACATTTGTGAAGAGGGCGCTCAATGGAAGAGAGATTCAAGAGGGAAGCCGGTTCAACTGAGAAGGCATGACCTCAAGCCCGTGGCTAGGGGATGGTTGGAGTTTATCCAACGCTTAATCATTCCCACTAGCAACCGGTCCGAAGTTACTATAGACCGGGCTATCATGATTGGAGAGGAAGTAGAAGTCATGAGGTTATATCCCAAGAACTTTATAAGGTGGCGGACAAGTCCTCTACCTTGGCAAGGTTAGCCTTCCCTCATCTCATTTGTCACCTCTGTAATTCAGTTGGAGTTAACATAGAGGGAGACATCCTCATTGATGAGGACAAGCCCATCACTAAGAAAAGGATGGAGCAAACAAGAGATCCCACTCATGGACATGAGGAAATTCCTCATCATGAAATCCCTAAGATACCTCAAGGGATGCACTTTCCTCCACAAAACTATTGGGAGCAAATCAACACCTCCCTAGGAGAATTAAGTTCCAAACATGGGACAACTAAGGGTGGAGCACCAAGAACATTCCATCCTCCTCCATGAAATTAGAGAAGATCAAAGAATCATGAGAGAGGAGCAACAAAGGCAAGGAAGAGACATTGAGGTGCTCAAGCACTCCATAAGATCTTCAAGAGGAAGAACAAGCCGCCATCACTAAGGTGGACCCGTTCTTTAATCTCCTTGTTCTTTATTTTTCTGTTCTTTTGTCGAAAACTATGCTTTATGTTTTATTTATGTTTGTGTCTTATGATCATTAGTGTCTTAGTGTTTATACCTTAAAGTTATGAATGTCCTATGAATCCATCACCTTTCTTAAATGAAAAATGTTCTTAATTAAAAAAGAGAAGAATTGCATGAATTTTGAATTTTATAACAGATTAATTATTTTGATGTGGTGGCAATACTTTGACTTCTGAATGTATGCTTGAATAGTGCATATGTCTTTTGAATTTGTTGTTCATGAATGTTGGCTCTTGAAAGAATGATGAATAAAGGAGACATGTTACTGAGGATCTGAAAAATCATAAAAATGATTCTTGAAGCAAGAAAAAGTAGTGAATTCAAAAAAAAAAAGAGAAAAAGGAAAAAGAAAAAGAAAAAGCCAATAGCCCTTTAAACCAAAAGGTAAGGGTAAAAATAAAAAGGATCTAAGGCTTTGAGCATCAGTGGATAGGAGGGCCCACAGGAATAGTATCCTGGCCTAAGCGGCTAAACCAAGCTGTCCCTAACCATGTGCTTGTGGCGTGAAGGTGTCAAGTGAAAACTTGAGACTGAGCGGTTAACGTCGTGATCCGAAGTAAAAAGAGTGTGCTTAAGAACCCTGGACACCTCTAATTGGGGACTCTAGCAAAGCTAAGTCACAATCTGAAAAGGTTCACCCAGTTATGTGTCTGTGGCATGGATGTATCCGGTAGTAATACTGGAAAACAGAGTGCTTTGGGCCACGGCCAAGACTCATAAAGTAGCTGTGTTCAAGAATCATCATACTTAACTAAGAGAATCAATAACACTATTCGGATTATGAGTTCCTATAGAAGCCAATCATTCTGAATTTCAAAGGATAAAGTGAGATGCCAAAACTGTTCAGAGGCAAAAAACTAAAAGCCCCGCTCATCTAATTAATACTGATCTTCATAGATGTTTTTGGAATTCATTGTATATTCTCTTCTTTTTATCCTATTTGATTTTCAGTTGCTTGGGGACAAGCAATAATTTAAGTTTGGTGTTGTGATGAGCGGATAATTTATACGCTTTTTGGCATTGTTTTTAGTATGTTTTTAGTATGTTTTAGTTAGTTTTTATTATATTTTTATTAGTTTTTATCTAAAATTCACTTTTCTGGACTTTACTATGAGTTTGTGTGTTTTTCTGTGATTTCAGGTATTTTCTGGCTGAAATTGAGGGACCTGAGCAAAAATCTGATTCAGAGGCTGAAAAGGATTGCAGATGCTATTGGATTCTGACCTCCCTGCACTCGAAGTGGATTTTCTGGAGCTACAGAAGATCAATTGGCGCGCTCTCAATTGCGTTGGAAATTAGACATCCTGGGCTTTCTAGCAATATATAAATGTCCATACTTTTCCCGAGATTTGATGGTCCAAACCGACTTTTTAAATCAGCTGAAGACTGCCCGGTGTTAAACGCCGGAACTGGCACAGAAGTGGGAGTTAAACGCCCAAACTGGCACAAAAGCTGGCGTTTAACTCCAAAAAAAGTCTCTACACATGGAAGCTTCAATGCTTAGCCCAAGCACACACCAAGTGGGCCCGGAAGTGGATTTTTATGTCATTTACTCATTTCTGTAAACCCTAAGCTACTAGTTCTCTATAAATAAGACCTTTTGCTATTGTATTTTCATCTTGGTTCTTCTGGTTTCCTCTCTGGGGCTGAAGCCAATGATCACCATTATCACTTATGAATTTTCAACGGTGGAGTTTCTACACACCATAGATTAAGGTGTGGAGCTCTGCTGTACCTCGAGTATTAATGCAATTACTATTGTTCTTCTATTCAATTCAGCTTATTCTTGTTCTAAGATATTCATTTGCACCCAAGAACATGATGAATGTGATGATTATGTGACGCTCATCATCATTCTCACTTATGAACGCGTGCCTGACAACCACTTCCGTTCTACATGCAAATAAGGCTTGAATGTTTATCTCTTGGATTCCTTAATCAGAATCTTCGTGGTATAAGCTAGAATTGATGGAGGCATTCTTGAGAATCTGGAGAGTCTAAACCTTGTTTGTGGTATTCGTAGTAGGATTCAAGAATTGAATGACTGTGACGAGCTTCAAACTCGCGATTGTGGGGCGTTAGTGACAGACGCAAAAGAATCAATGGATTCTATTCCGACATGATCGAGAACCAACAGATGAATAGCCGTGCTGTGACAGAGCGCGTTGAACATTTTCACTGAGAGGACGGGACTGTAGCCATTGACAACGGTGATGCCCAACATACAGCTTGCCATTGGAAAAGAGTAAGAAGGATTGGATGAAGACAGTAGGAAAGCAGAGAGACGAAAGGGACAAAGCATCTCCATACGCTTATCTAAAATTCTCACCAATGAATTACATAAGTATCTCTATGTTTATTTTATGTCTTATTTATCTTTTAATCATTAATCCTCCATAACCATTTGAATCCGCCTGACTGAGATTTACAAGATGACCATAGCTTGCTTCATACCAACAATCTCCGTGGGATCGACCCTGATTCGCGTAAGGTTTATTACTTGGACGACCCAGTGCACTTGCTGGTTAGTTGTGCGAAGTTGTGATAAAGAGTTGAGATTGCAATTGAGCGTACCATGTTGATGGCGTCATTGATGATCACAATTTCGTGCACCACATCTCTCTGTATCTCTCCCAGGCATCATAAAGTGATTCATTATCTCCTTGTTTGAAGCCTTGGATGCTCAGCCTTAGCTGTCATCCGTTTCGGAGAAAAATAGTGATTCAGAAATTTTTCTGACAGTTGTTTCCATGTCTTTATGCTGTCCTTAGGTTGGTTATTTAACCACCTCTTAGCTTGGTTTTTTATAGAAAATGGGAACAGTAATAGCCTGTAGACATCCTGATCTACCTCCTTATCATGTACTGTGTCTTCAATTTGTAAAAACTGTGCCAGAAACTCTGTAGGTTCTTCTTGTGGAAGACCAGAATACTGGCAACTTTGCTGCACCATGATAATGAGCTGAGGATTCAACTCAAAAACTACTAACTCCAATGGAGGGTATACATATACTACTCCCATATGAAGCAGTAGTGGGGTTAGCATATGACCCCAGAGTCCTTCTGGACTGTTCATTTCCACTTATGTCCATGTTGGAGTAAAAGGGGGTAATGTGGATTTAAATTTTTAGTTTATAAATAAATAAAAAAATGATTTTTGAAAAAAAATAAAATAAAATAAAAACCAAAATAAAAATAAGATAAAATAAGAAAATTAAAATTAAAAAAATAATATTTTGAGTAGAGAAAATGAGGGTGTCACCGTTGTCATTGGCTACTTCCCATCCTCTTAGTGAAAATGGTCCAAATGCTCTGTCACAGCACGGCTAATCAGCTGTTGGTTCTCGATCATGTCGGAATAGAATCCATTGATTCTTTTGTGTTTGTCATCACGCCCAACACTCGCGAGTTTGAAGCTCGTCACAGTCATCCAATCCCAGAATCCTACTCGGAATACCACAGACAAGGTTTAGACTTTCTGGATTCTCATGAATGCCGCCATCAATTCTAGCTTATACCACGAAGATTCTGATTAAGGAATCTAAGAGATACTCATTCAATCTGATATAGAACGGAGGTGGTTGTTAGGTACACGTTCATGGATTGAGGAAGGTGATGAGTGTCACAGATCACCACCTTCTCCATAGTTAAGCGCGAATGAATATCTTAGATAGGAACACGCATGTTTGAATGGAAAAACAGAAATAATTGCATTAATTCATCGAGACGCTGTAGAGCTCCTCACCCCCAACAATGGAGTTTAGAGACTCATGCTGTCAAAGAGTATAAAGTTCAGATCTAAAAATGTCATGAGATACAAAATAAGTCTCTAAAAGTTGTTTAAATACTAAACTAGTAACCTAGGTTTACAGAAAATGAGTAAACTAAGATCATTGGTGTAGAAATCCACTTCTGGGGCCCACTTGGTGTGTGCTGGGGCTGAGACTTTAGCTTCTCACGTGCCTGGGCTGTTTCTAGAGTTGAACACCAGGTTGTAACGTGTTTCTGACGTTGAACTCCAACTTGTAACCTGTTTTTGGCGCTGGACGCCAGACTGCAACATGGAACTGGCGTTGAACGCCAGTTTACGTCGTCTATCTTCGCGCAAAGTATGGACTATTATATATTTCTGGAAAGACCTGGATGTCTACTTACTAACCTAATTAAGAGCGCACCAATTGGACTCTTGTAGCTCCAAAAAATCCATTCCGAGGGCAGGGAGGTCAGAATCCAATAGCATCAGCAGTCCTTTTTCAGCCTAAATAAGATTTTTGCTCAGCTCTCTCAATTTCAGCCAGAAAATACCTGAAATCACAGAAAAACACACGAACTCATAGTAAAGTCCAGAAATATGATTTTTGCTTAAAAACTAATAAAATTCTATTAAAAACTAATTAAAACATGCTAAAATCTACCTGAAATTACCCCCAAAAAGCGTATAAAATATCCGCTCATCAATTGGCTTCTATAGGAACTCAGAATTCAGATAGTGTTATTAATTCTCCTAGTTATGTATGTTGATTCTTGAACACAGCTACTTTTATGAGTCTTGGCCGTGGCCCTAAGCACTTTATTTTCCAGTATTACCACCGGATGCATAAATGCCACAGACACATGACTGGGTGAACCTTTTCAGATTGTGACTAAGCTTTGCTAAAGTCCCCAGTTAGAGGTGTCCAGAGCTCTTAAGCACACTCTTTTTGCTTTGGATCACGACTTTAACCACTCATTCTCAAGCTTTTAACTTAGACCTGCATGCCACAAGCACATGGTTAGGGACAACTTGATTTAGCCGCTTAGGCCTGGATTTTATTTCCTTGGGCCCTCCTATCCATTGATGCTGAAAGCCTTGGATCCTTTTTACCCTTGCCTTTTGGTTTTAAGGGCTATTGGCCTTTTCTGCTTGTTTTTTCTTTTTCTTTTATAATTTTTTTTCTCAAGCTTTTGTTATTCACTGCTTTTTCTTGCTTCAAGAATCAATTTTATGATTTTTCAGATCATCAATGACATTTCTCTTTTTCATCATTCTTTCAAGATCCAACAATTTTAGTATTCATAAACAACAAGATAAAAAATATGCACTGTTCAAGCATTCATTCAGAAAACAAAAAGTATTGTCACCACATCAATATAATTAAACTAATTTCAATGATGAATTCGAAACTCATGTACTTCTTGTTCTTTTGTATTAAAAACATTTTTCATTTAAGAAAGGTGAAGGATTCATGGAATTATTCATAGCCTTAAGACATAGACACTAGACACTAATGATCATGTAACAAAGACACAAACATAGACAAATATGAAGTTTAAAAATCGAAAAACAGAGAGATAAGAACAAGGAAGTTAAGGAATGAGTCCACCTTAGTGATGGTGGCGCCTTCTCCTTGAAGGACCAATGGTGTTCTTGAGCTCCTCTATGTCTCTTCCTTGCCTTTGTTGCTCCCCCCTCATAGCTCTTTGATCTTCTCTAATCTCATTGAGAATGATGGAGTGCTCTTGGTGTTCCACCCTTAATTGGTTCATATCATGACTTAATCCCTCTAGAGAAGTGTTGAGTTGTTCCCAATAGTTGTTTGGAGGAAAATGCATCCCTTGAGGCATCTCAGGGATTTCTTGATGATGAGCTTCCTCATGCATCTCTTGAGATCCATGGATGGCCTCTCTTGTTTGCTCCATCCTCTTCTTAGTGATGGGCTTGTCCTCTTTAATGAGGATGTCTCCTTCTATAACAACTCCAGCTGAGTAGCATAGATGGCAAATCAGATGAGATGACTTCATGAACTTCTACTTCCTCTCCAATCATGATGCTATGGATCATGATGGCTCGATCCACAGTAACTTCGGATCGGTTGCTAGTAGGGATGATAGAGCGTTGGATGAACTCCAACCATCCTCTAGCCACAGGCTTAAGGTCTAGTCTTCTTAATTGAACCGGCTTGCCTTTAGAGTCTCTTTTCCATTGAGCTCCTTCCACACATATGTCCATGAGGACTTGGTCTAACCTTTGATCAAAGTTGACCCTTCTAGTATAGGGGCGTGCATCTTCTTGCATCATAGGCAAGTTGAATGCAACCTTACATTTTTCGGACTGAAATCTAAGCATTTCCCCCAAACCATTGTAAGCCAATTCTTTGGGTTTGGGTTCATGCTTTGATCATGGTTCCTAGTGATCCATGCATTGGCATAGAACTCTTGAACCATTAAGATTCTGACTTGTTGAATGGGGTTGGTAAGAACTTTCCAACCTCTTCTTTGGATCTCATGTCGGATCTCCGGATACTCATTTTTCTTGAGCATGAAAGGGACCTCAGGGATCACCCTCTTCTTGGCCACAACTTCATAGAAGTGGTCTTGATGGGCTTTTGAGATGAATCTCTCCATCTTTCATGACTCGGAGGTGGAAGCCTTTGTCTGCCCTTTCCTCTTTCTAGAGGTTTCTCCGGCCTTAGGTGCCATTAATGGTTATGGAAAAACAAAAAAGTTATGCTTTTACCACTCCAAACTTAGAATATTGCTCGTCCTCGAGCAAAAGAAGAGAAAGAATAGAAGAAGAAGAAGAAGATATGGAGGAGAGGGAGATATGTGTGGGTTCGGCAAGGGGGAGAAGAAAGGGTTGTGTTGTGTAAAAATGAAGAAGGATGGAGGGGTTTATATAGTGGAGGGAGAGGGAATGGGGTTCGGTCATTTAGGGTGGGATTGGGTGGGAAAGAAATTTTGAATTTTAAGGTAGGTGGGGTTTAGGGGAAGAGTGGATGGATGTAAGTGGTGAAGAGATGATGGGGAAGAGAGATTGAGGTGATTGGTGAAGGGTGTTTGGGGAAGAGTGTTATTGGATTGTGTGAAGAGGAGAGAAGGTGAGTTGAGGTAGGTGAGAATCCTGTGGGGTCCACTGATCCTGAGGTGTCAAGGATTTATCATCCCTGCACCAATTAGGCGTGTAAAACGCCCTCTGCATGCAATTTTGGCGTTTAACGCCAGATTGATGCTTGTGTTCTATGCTTGTTTTGGGCGTGCAATGCCAGTCTGCAGCATGTTTTTGGCGTTGAATGCCAGTTCCATGCTTGTTTCTGGCGTTTAACGCCAGCTCTCCTTAGGGTGTACTCCTGGCGTTTGAACGCCAGACTACTGCTTGTTTCTGGTATTCAATGCCTGATTCATGCTCTGTTCTGGCGTTGAACACCAGCCAGATGCTCCTTACTGGCGTTTAAATGCCAGTAAGTTCTTCCTCCAGGGTGTGCTGTTTCCTTTGCTGTTTTTGATTCTGTTTTTAATTTTAGTATTTGTTTTGTGACTCCACATGATCATGAACCTAATAAATCATAAAAGAACAATAAAAATATAGATAAATAAAAATTGGTTTGCCTCCCAATAAGTGCTTCTTTAATGTCAATAGCTTGACAATGAGCGCTCATGGAGCTCACAGATGTTCAGAGCATGATGAGGGCCTCCCAACACTAAACTTAGAGTTTGAATGTGGGGGCTTCTCAACACCAAACTTAGAGTTTGGTTGTGACCTCCCAACACCAAACTTAGAGTTTGACTATGGGGGCTTTATTTGACTTTGTATTAAGAGAAGCTTTTTATGCTTCCTCTCCATGTTTGCAGAAGAAGATCCTTGAGCTTTAAACACAAGGTAGTCCCCATTCAATTGAAAGACTAGCTCTCCTCTGTCAACATCACTCAGCTTCTGCTGTGGCTAGGAAGGGTCTTCCAAGGATGATGCATTCAACCTCCTCCTTTTTAGTGTCTAAGATTATGAAATCAGTAGGAATGTAAAGCCCTTTAACCTTCACTAACACGTCCTCTACCAATCCATAAGCTTGTCTTATTGACTTGTTTGCCATCTCTAGTGAGAATGTGGCAGCCTGTACCTCAAAGATTCCCAGTTTCTCCATTACAGAGAGTGGCATAAGATTTATGCCTGACCCTAGGTCACACAGAGCCTTCTCAAAGGTCATGGTGCCTATGGTACAGGGTATTAAGAATTTACCAGG
Source organism: Arachis stenosperma (assembly GCF_014773155.1). NCBI lineage: Eukaryota > Viridiplantae > Streptophyta > Magnoliopsida > Fabales > Fabaceae > Arachis > Arachis stenosperma. The sequence continues at coordinate 33,936,191 of NC_080382.1, forward strand.
ATCTTATTTCTTTTGAGGTAAAGTTTGCTGAACCCATGTATCTAGTTCACTAATGAGCAAGGGAGGTTCACTTTTCCAAGTCTCATTACCAAACAACTTGGCATTCAGCTTCATGATGGCTCCTAGATATTGAGCAACTTGCTCTTCAGTTACATCTTCATCCTCTTCAGAGGAAGAATAGTTCTTAGATCTCATGAATGGTAAAAGAAGATTCAATGAAATCTCTATGGTCTCTAGGTGAGCCTCAGATTCCTTAGATTCCTTAGTTTGGAACTCCTTTTTGTTCAGAGGACGTCCCAGGAGGTCTTCCTCACTGGGATTCACGTCCTTCTCCTCCCCTTTGGATTCGGCCATTGTGATTATATTAATGGCCTTGCACTCTCTTTTTGGATTCTCTTCTGTATTGCTTGGGAGAGTACTAGGAGGAGTTTCAGTGACCTTCTTACTCAGCTGGCCCACTTGTGCCTCCAAATTTCTAATGGAGGACCTTGTTTCACTCATGAAACTTAAAGTGGCCTTAGACAAATCAAAGACTATATTTGCTAAGCTAGAGGTGCTCTGCTCAGAATTCTCTATCTGTTGCTGAGAAGATGATGGAAAAGGCTTACTATTGCTAAGCCTGTTTTTTCCACCATTATTAAAGCCTTGTTGAGGCTTTTGTTGATCCTTCCATGAAAAATTTGGATGATTTCTCCATGAGAAATTATAGGTGTTTCCATATGGTTTACCCATATAATTCACCTCTGCTATTGTAGGGTTCTCAAGATCATAAGCTTCTTCTTTAGAAGATGCCTCTTTAGTACTGTTGGATGCATTTTGCCATCCATTCAGACTTTGAGAAATCATGTTGACTTGCTGAGTCAACAACTTGTTCTGAGCTAATATGGCATTCAGAGCATCAATTTCAAGAACTTCCTTCCTCTGAGGCGTCCCATTATTCACAGAATTCCTCTCAGAAGTGTACATGAATTCGTTATTTGCAACCATGTCAATGAGTTCTTGAGCTTCTGCAGGCGTTTTCTTTAGGTGAATGGATCCGCCTGCAGAATGGTCCAGTGACATCTTAGAGAACTCAGATAGACCATAATAGAATATATCCAAAATGGTCCACTCTAAAAGCATGTCAGAAGGACACCTTTTGGTCATCTGCTTGTATCTTTCCCAAGCTTCATAGAGGGATTCACCATCTTTTTGTTTGAAGGTCTGAAACATCCACTCTAAGCTTGCTCAGCTTTTGAAGAGGAAAGAACTTAGCCAAGAAGGCCGTGAGCAGCTTATCCCAAGAGTCCAGGCTATCTTTAGGTTGTGAGTCTAACCATGTTCTAGCTCTGTCTCTTACAGCAAAAGGAAAAAGTATGAGCCTGTAGACTTCAGGATCTACTCCATTAGTCTTAACAGTCTCACAGATATGCAAGAACTCAGTTAAAAACTGGTAGGGATCTTCTGATGGAAGTCCATGAAATTTGCAGTTCTGTTGCATTAGAGCAACTAGTTGAGGTTTCAGCTCAAAATTGTTTACTCTAATGGCAGGGATTGAGATGCTTCTTCCATCAAACTTGGAAGTAGGTATAGTGTAGTCACCAAGCATCCTTCTTGCGCCTCCACCATTGTTATTGGGTTCGTCTCTCTCTTTTTCGAGATTCTCTGCATGGTTTTCTTTAGATTGTTGTGCTTTAGCTTCTCTTAGCTTTTTCTTCAGAGTCCTTTCAGGTTCCGGATCTGCTTCAACAAGAATGTTCTTGTCCTTGCTCCTGCTCATATGAAAAATAAGAGAACAAAAAAGAAAGGGAAATCCTCTATGTCACAATATAGAGATTCCTTTATGTGAGTAGAATAATAAGAGAATAAGAGGAGAAAAAGGTAAGAATCCAAACACAGGGGGGAAGAGTGGGTTCGAATTCTTGAGTAGAAGAGAGGTGTTAGTAGATAAATAAATAAATAGAAGAAGATGAGAGAGAGGAGTTTTCGAAAATTATTTTTGAAAACAGTTAGTGATTTTCGAAAATTAAGAAAAGAATTAAAATTAAAATTTGAAACAATTAGTTAATTAAGAAAATTTTTGAAAAATAAGAGGGAAGTGATTTTCGAAAATTAGAAAGAGAAAAGTAGTTAGGTGGTTTTGAAAAAGATAGGAAACAAACAAAAAGTCAATTAGTTAGTTGAAAAAGATTTGAAAATCAATTTTGAAAAGATAAGAAGTTAGAAAAGATAAGAAGTTAGAAAAGATTTTTTTGAAATCAAAATTTTGAAAAGATATGATTGAAAAGATATTTGGAAAAAGATTTAATTTTTAAAATTAAAATTGATTACTTGACTAACAAGAAACTAAAAGATATGATTCTAGAACTTAAAGATTGAACCTTGCTTAATGGTGGACGAAATTGTGATCAATGTTCTAACTATTTTGTATGAAATCATTATTATGGCACTGGTTGAATCCACAACTCCGTTCAACTAACCAGCAAGTGTACTGGGTCGTCCAAGTAATAAACCTTACGTGAGTAAGGGTCGATCCCACAGAGATTGTTGGCATGAAGCAAGCTATGGTCACCTTGTAAATCTCAGTTAGGCAGATTAAATTTGTTTATGGTTTCGAAAATTAATAAAGAGAAGAAATAATAAAAGGGGATAGAATACTTATGCAGATTCATTGGTGGGAATTTCAGACAAGCGAATGGAGGTACTGTATGCTCAAGGAC